>NC_091475.1:27609504-27909504 GCF_036971445.1 Narcine bancroftii
CTGGCACTTTAAAAGTTCTTCATTATCAATGAAACATTTTTCATGTACCTGAGATTATGAAAGTTGCTACATAAATATTATCTTGGTTCTTTGTTTCTTTGTGCTATTTTGGAGGATGAATAAGATAGGTGTGTGAATAGATTGATACAAGAATGTTCAAACTGGGAACAGTAGCATGTCACCAACTCCCTTCACCACCATTTGCATTCCTGCCTATTCCTGATAACCATGCAATTTATTTCAACCTCCTTTCATTTAAAAATAATTAAAAAATCTGCTTCCACTGTTCTTTGAGGAATATTCCAAAGACTTGCATTCTTCTTTGAGGAATATTCCAAAGACTTGCATTCTTCTTTGAGGAATATTCCAAAGACTTGCACTCTTCTGAGAGAGGAAAAAAAATCTTAATCTTCTTTTCTCAGAAGAAACGTTGATCCTGTCAAAATCCTGCATGTTTCAGTCAAGTCCCCTTGCACTCTTTAAATCACAGTCGATACAACCTTAGTTTGTCCAACCCTTTCTTACAAGGTACAGGTAGTTCACTCAATTCAGTGTCATCGTAGTAAGCTTTCTCTGAACTTCCATGTTTTAACATCCATCCCCAACTAAGGAGACTGTACGTATACTGTTCTGTAGATGTAGTCTTACCAGTGCCTTCTGTAAGTGAAACATTATCTCCCTAATGCATTTAGATTACCTAGCAAAAAAACAATAATATTCCTTTAACCTGATAGTTTTCTGCATACTTACCTTTGTGGATCGTGCACTCGAGCTGTGTTTTTCCATCCTCCACAGTCTCCCAACAAAGTTCCTTGCTTTTATTTTTCCTACCAAAGCTTAACGATTTTCTACATTATTACCTATTACACTAGTTTTTGTGGGCTGATAACGCCTCAAACCGTGCATCTTGGCGCCTCACAGTTTGGCGGGCAGCAACCTCCTTTGAAGAAGACCGCAGAGCCCACCTCACTGACAAAAGGCAAAGGAGGAAAAACCCAACACCCAACCCCAACCAACCAATTTTCCCCTGCAACCGCTGCAATCGTGTCTGCCTGTCCCGCATCGGACTTGTCAGCCACAAACGAGCCTGCAGCTGACGTGGACTTTTTACCCCCTCCATAAATCTTCGTCCGCGAAGCCAAGCCAAAGATATATATATATACTATTTCTTTGTAGTCCCTCATGTTCTTATTACAGTCTACTTTCTTGTCTATCATTGTACTGGCAGCAAATATGGAAATGATACTTTTCATGCTTTCATCCAGATCAAGGTTTCTATAGCACCCCACACTGTCATATCGGCTTCAAGGTAACAGTTTTTTTTCTGCTACATACCCTTTAAATATTGTGAGCAGAAAGTTTATGATAACATTAGCATCACATTAGCTAACCATGCTAACAATTGCATGTCTTTTTAGACCATGTGGATATTTACTTCTGTTCAGTTAGTTATTTGAGTCTAAATACAATTCATGTTATTTTTACCAAAACAACAGATAAAGAAAGCATAATGAAAACTTCACATCAAGCAATATTTACCTTTTTTTTTTAGATATTTTGAGAATGCTACTTAACTGAATTCCTGTAAACTTCAGGATGGCCTGGGGCGATCACGCTCTGCTGACCATTGACGGGTCATCCGTTGAGGTCAAGTTCCTTGGAGCGCACTTGGCAGAGGTTCTCATCTGGTCCATTAACACCAGCTCCATAGCCAAGAAAGCCCACCAGCATCTCTGCTTCCTGCGAAAGCTGAGGAAAGTTCATCTCCCACCCTTCATCCTCACTACATTATACAGAAGATGTACTGAGAGCATCTTGTGCAACTGCATCACCACCTGGTTTAGAAGCTGTACCATCTCAGACTGCAAGACCCTGCAGCAGATAGTGAAGTCAGTAGAAAAGATCATTAGGGGCTCCCCTCCTACCATAAAGGACATCTTCAGCTCTCGATGCAGGTGAAAGGGAATAAAAATTGGGAAGGACCCCACACACCCCTCACGTAAACTGTTCTCCCTTCTGCCATCTGGTAGGAGGTACTCCAGCACTAGGGCCCTTATTCCCTGCCATCATTTCAACAAGAAACTCATAAGCACAGCTGTATGCTCATGCAGACAATAAACATTCTTCATTCTATGAACATCAGACTCAGAATGCACTCTCTCCTCTTGCCCAGATTGGGCAAGTTTTTTTTCCCCCCCAAGCCATCAGGCTCCAGAATTCCCAGAAAAAATGTGGATAATGTACTGTGGTCTGTTAATGTATACATCTTATTATTTTAATATTTCAATGTATTTTTATTCTAGCATATTTATGCAACTATGCTTTGTGGTCCTGGAGAAGTACTATCTCGTCCTTACTGTGTGATAAATGATAAATAAAGGTGACTTGACAATCCTCTGTTACTGCTTGAGTCAGCAAGTTTTATTAATTCTATATTTTGTGAGTTTATTGATATTTGTTTTCAAATCTAGATGACAGAATTACTGACATGATAGTTTATTTTGTGCCAACACAGTAAGCCTCGTGCCTCTGTAATAAAAAGCATTGTGGTCTCCCCTCCATTGGAGAAAATAGACGCAGGCTGGGAGATCTCTTTGTTGAGCACCTCGGCTCTGTCCACCACAATAGTGGGAATCTCCAAGCCCTCCCAGTGGCAATCCATTTCAATTCCTTCCCCTATTCCCATGCACTGCTAGACCACCTGCAAATTAGAAGAACAACACCTCATCTTCCAGCTGGGCACTCTCCCCTCCCCATCCCTATTTCTCCTTTCCTCTAGCTCTGTCTCTCTTTCCTTTTCTCTCTGTCTCCTTTCCTCCAGATCTGAATTCACAGAGCCATCCCCTTCCCCTATCAATTCTTACCTTTCCTCTCCTGTCTTATCTATATCCAATGTTCTCATTGTCTTTATTTAATTTTTAAAAAACTTGTGAATTTCTAACCGTCCTGCTGTTAGGTTTAAATATTGTTAGGATTTTTGACCCAAATCATCAGGCTGTGTATCAGCATAACTGAAGAGAATGTAAATGCTGCAAAGAAGAGTCTGCCAACTCATAGGAAGAACTATTTTAAATGAATGATGTGCACTTTTTGATCCACGTGTTTTTCCAATGGGTAGCAATTAAGAGGAGAGAGTACATTCTGAGTCTGATGTTCATGGAATGAAGAATGTTTATTGTCTGCATGTGCATACAGCTGTGCTGATGAGTTGCTCGTTGAAATGATGGCAGGGAATATTAAAATAAGGTTCTTGTGAAGTAGAGGATCTGACACTGCTTGGGCAGCTTCTCAATTTCCAAAACAAGTTTCCAGAGTCTCACGATGAGAGTTGGTTAGTCTTGGTAACCCCTCCCATTACAATCAAACAGGTCTTTGTGCTCTAGCTTTACTTTTAGAGATTGAGAATATGTTGTCATTGTACCTCTGTGATGACGTCTGCTATTAGCTATGACGAGTTGGCCCAGGTTAATGTATCATGAAATCCTGCACATCTCTTCACAAGAATAAATGATGTTTAACTGGAATTCTATTCTCATTGTCTTCCACCCACAATCTTAAAGGAATTGCTAAATAAAAATGAGTGAAGAGAACAGCATTTCATCACAAGTTGAAGAATATGAAGATGACTTTGAGAAGGACCTTGATTGGCTAATTAATGAGGAAACAAAAAATGGTGAAGAAGATCCAGAGGTAATAAATTAAAATAATGATGTATTTTAGCTGTACAATTTGATACAAATGAGATATAATTACCTTCATAGAAGCCATATATGTTAACCTTAGTATGATGATTCCCAATAGGATTATTTCTTTAATCCAGTTAAGTAAAATTAATATGTGTATATATATATATATATATATATGTATATGTAGTGAAATAAAATGAAAAATTACATTGCCAGTGTTTTTAAATTAATTTAGTATGTCAGAAATAAAATGCAAAGCAGGGTAACGGCCCTATTCCTTTTTATTATGATAAAATTAAATTGCTGCTTGAAGGTAAATTCTATGATCTATTTTCTGTATTATCCATCATTTCATGAAGTTCAATCCTGCATTTTTGTATAGATCTTAATATTTTTGTCTTTAATCAACATTACTATAATGAATGCTCCTCTTGAAATTTTTTCAGTTTTCCCAAATTTTTAATACACTAGCCTCTACTATTAGTCTGTTTTTTGTCAGAACCTCAAAATTGTCAGAGCAGACAGTTGCACAGTGCCTGCATCAACTCTCAAGCAACCACCTATGTTGATCCCATTCTTCCTTTTGCATTCCTATCGACGACTCCCCATGCCATTACCCTCATTCTTTTGCCATCTACCTACACTAGGGGCAGTTTAAGGAGACAATCAACTTACCAAGTAGCACATGTTTGATATGTTGGAAGAAACTGAAGCACCTGGGCAAAACTTGCATTGTTACAGTGAGAATATGTTAATCTACACAGATACCATCTAATGTCAGGATCAATCTTTGGAGCTGTAAGGCAGCAAAGCTAACCATAGCACACTCTACCATCCTAGAGTGAGGGTGACTGGATAATTATAGCATTGTCTGATTTTTATTTCTAGTTTTCTAGTAATTTTCTTATGAGAATCTTTATTTTTTGTAATTATGGCTTTTATTCCTCTCTTTTCTTCTCCTCTTGTCCTTCCTTCCTCCTTTCCTTCCACTCATTTCCCTCCAATCCTTGTATTCACTCTCTTGGTTACAAGCTATTTACAATGATATTGAACTAAAACATTTAAAAGTTATCCTTTATTCCATTCATTTTTTTCTTGCATTTTATTTTCTCCTGATAATTCCCAGAATTTCACTTGTTTTGGTTTATATAGTACTTTGTGCGTGTTCATAATTTAATTTGTAGAGAGGTAATTCTTGAGATGGACATAATTTGACCAGATATAATTTGTTTCAGCCGTAAAAGAGTTCTAAGTACTCTCTAATTGTTAATAGATCTTCCTTCCAACATTGTCAAGAATATTGTATGAATAAAAAAAAATCACTTGGGTGAATGGTCTGGGTCTTTGCAGGATTATGAAGATGAAAACATTGAAGCCAAAATTGATAAAGAGCTGTGTGATGAAGAAGAACAACTCAGGGAAAGCCTAGATGATGAGAAGAATTTTGGGGGTCAATTAGAAATAGAACGTGAAATGAATGAAGAATTATATAAAGATACAGAAAATGCTAATGAAGGGGAAAATGTTACCATGGTTACTTCTGCTCCTGCATCAGACACAGTCGATGAGAGCTCGTTCAAAGAATTGAAGCAGGAGGATCAGCAAGATGAAGAGCAGAGTGAGGAAATAAAAGACTATATAATGAAAAAGATTGAGCAGGCCAACAAGGATCTTAAGGATGAAGATCCTGTGGATCAAAATCGAGAACGCAGATTGAAATTCAAAGACGATTTAATTGACTTGGTGGTCCCACCTGCAGAGTTTGCTGAAAGAGAAAGAATCAATGGAGAGATCACAGGTCCAATGTCAATAAAGCATATTTCAAATGATGTTCAAAATAACAATGACAAACAACCCATGGATCACTTGTCTGTAAAGTATATTTCAAATGATGTCCAAAGGGATAATTACGGAGAGGTAACAGATCAGATGTCTCAAATCCATATTTCAAATGCTGCTCAAAAAACTGATGGTACAGAAAAACAGCAGGATGAGAATAAAAATAAGGACAAAGACGTACTGATGGAAAAGGATGGAAAATTTGAACTTCTGAGTTTGCAAGATTTTGAAAGTCAAGATGTACTACCTCAGATTAGTGTTGCATTCAATGAAATTGAATGGGAGCAATCAAACAATTCTAAAGGAAGAAGCCTCTCCAGCAGTCAGAGCAGTTTATCTCCCTATCCAACAGAAGAACTGAATGCACTAAAACCGCCAGAAAAACAAAAGTATCTTGTAACTTCTCCATTGAACACACAGAATGGAATTCAAAATGGACTACCTCGAAGAACACGATCTGCAGTAGTTTCCTCAAAACAATCTTCCCATCTTATTGTACCAGAAAACAAAGAATTTAACTGGAGAACTCCACAAAAGAAGGAGCATCCAAAGATAGAGGTAAACTTGGATTATAAGTTATTTAAATCAAGTTCATTTGTTTCAAAATAGTTTGTGCTCTCTTATAAGATTTGTACTATTTTCGTAGAGCCTTAGGTGGAGAATATAGGATTTTCTTTACTTTTAAGTGGTGTTTGCTTGTTATAAATGGAACTATAATGTTAAAATGCAGGAGGAATATTTAGGATTGTCTTGGGACATAAACATTTACTGTTTCAGCAATCAAAAATGACTTTCACCATCATTTTTATATTTTGTTGTGTATCCTTTTATGCTACATATATCCAGATTTTCCTTTCGGAGGGAAGGGCAAATCTACCTCATCTCTGTGATAATGTCCAACAAAGTAGCAAAATATATTAATGGAATATGGAGATATTTGGGGAGTTAAACTCATAGTGTGGCCTGATATACTTTTCTTTTGTAAAATCACAAAGCTAAGACATGCACTGTGGTTCCCCCCCCCCCCCCCCCACCACCACCCTTATCCGCAGTTTTGATTTCCATGGTTTCAGTTACCTGCGGTCAACCATGGTCTGAAAATATTAAATAGAAAATTAAAGAAATAAGCAATTCATAAGTTTTAAATTGCAGGCTATTCTTAGTGTGATGAATTCTTGTGCCATCCCTCCCAGGACATGAATCATCCTTTTGTCCAGTCTATCTATGCTGAATATGCTATCGGCCCATTAGTCACTTAGTAGCCATCAGATTGACTGTCGCGGTATTGCAGTACTTGTGTTGAAGTGACTTTTTTAAATATTGTTATAAATAGTACTATTTTATTATTAGTTATTATTGTTTTTCTCTTATTGTGTGCCTAATTTATAAATGAAACTTTATCATAGGTACTGTATGTATAGGGAAAAACATAGCATATATAGGGTTCCGTGCTCTCTGCAGTTTCAGTCATCTGCTTGGTGGGGGGAGGGGGTCTTGGAACATATCCCTTACGGTTAATGGGGGACTACTGTATTGGCATATTTAATATGATCATTTATTGTCTAAGATACGGGCAAGAAAAACTGATGAAGAGGAACAGAAGAAAGAGGAAAATAAGTTAGCTTTTGGGATTTGGCTTCAAAAAAAGAAAGAGCAGCATCAAGAAGAAAAGAGAATTCAATGTGCAAAGGAAATAGAAAAAAAGAATAGTAAGGTAATTAGAAATATTATTCTTTTCCTGAATTATGAAATACAAATTCTGCCTAATTTAACAAAATTGAACATTTAAAAATTGGTCTGGTTACAATATTAACAATTATCAACTTTTTTTTTGAAATCTGACTCCCACCTGAGCACCTCATGATAGAACACAGAAATGCCAAGCTGTATTCTGCCAGAGAAAATCACCTATAATCTGAGGGGGAAGTACATGTTCATTGAGGTGTGGCAACCATACTTGCGGTATATCGGAATGTGGGTATGATTAACCTTCCTAATGCCTTTCTTTAAAAGGAACAGTGCATAGTAGGCTCACACCAGTCCCAGAATGGCAAGATTGAGGAATTAACTTTGAGGCCCAGTTGGCACTACCTACCCCACCCAAAATCTTTTTTCTGAATCTTTTGTTTTGCTGTTTTAATGTATTTGTATTGTTATTTTCAGTAATTAATGTATGTTTGTTTTTGTTAATTGGGGGTGTGAGGGAGAATGGGGGGTGGGGGTGGGGGGAGGGAAACAAGGGGAAAAAAAGACGATACAAAGTGTTCTGTAAGGGGAAAATTGATCTCCTATATTGTTCATGAGAAGGGCATTGGGATGGTTAATCATACCCACGTTCCGATGTATCGCAAGTATGGTTGCCACACCTCAATGAACATGTTGTACTTCCCCCTCAGATTATAGGTGATTTTCTCTGGCGGAATACAGCTTGGCATTTCTGTGTTCTATCATGAGGTGCTCAGATTTCCAGGTAACCTCTATACATTTCCTGGCCACCGCCAAGGCAACTTACAAATTGAATTTAGTATTTGGACAGTCTCAGACTCATGACCATAATATCCCCCAAAAGGAACAAGGCTAGATCCTGTAGATATTCCACTCCTGTATTTTTTTTCAGAATGTCCCCTAGTTCTACCCAAAAGGGTCTCACCTTGATGCATAGCCAGGTTGAATGTACAAAGGTTCCTGTTTCCACACCACATGTAAAGCACAATTCTGAAATCTCTAACTTTACCTTATGCAATTTTTATGGTGTGGGGTATAGCTAGTGCATAAAATTAAATTGCACCAGCCGATGTCTAGTATTATTGACTGCTGTCATGCTGTCCCGATGCAAGTGGACCAGCACCACTCCTGGATTATTGTTCCTAAATCTGACTCTCATCTTTGCCTTGATTTTTGAGTTCCAGGATCTCGTTTTGGAACAGGAGACCCATAGCAGAAATGAATCTATGTGTGATCCCCTTTTGAATTAGAGCCTCCATATCACTACACATCAACAGGGCCATAGATGGGCCTAAACTGCCCCTCAAAAAAGATCTTATTTGAAAATAGGAAAAGGTCCTATTTGATAGATAAAAAATTTTTTTTAATTGCTTGAATGATATGCTACCCTCATAACAGTCTTCGATACACCTGATCCCTTTCTGGCACCAGATGTCCAGAATCTTTTTATTTATAAAAATATATATATATAGAGAGAGAGAGTTTCCTGTTATCTTTTCCTCTACCATGCATAGATGAATTTGTGCCCCCTCTGCGAGACCCCTGCGACATTCTACCCCTCCCATGATGACGTTCTCCCCCTCTCCCTTGACATTGTCTCATTGTCTGTGAGAGCCTTCTCCTCTGTGTGAGACCCATCTCTTCTGTGAGGGACCTATGTCTGTAAGAATCCAGCTCTCTCTCTCTGCAACACCACCTCTTTCTGTAACACTTTCAACAAGTGGCGGATTAACTACCATCTGGGCCCCTAGGCTGAGCTTTATTAAGGCCCCCCCCCCCACCCCGACTTGGCCTCCCTGGTTGCCCTCCCATCACATATTCTAAATTTTTCCTCAGGTATGTACTTGGGGTGTGCATGTGTAAGCTGTGCTCGGTGATGGCAGGATAGAATTGATGTGTTGTGTGGCAATAGCCCAGTGGAGAGAGCTGCATGAAGAGGGAAGGGATTGGGCTGGTAGTGTGGTGCCTTGGTGCTGGCTGCTGGTGAGAACCTCATCACCGGACTCTGACTCAGGCCTTCATGTATGGCTGCCACAGGTACTGTGTACTTACCTTCCTTGATAATGTAACTGCTGATGGCAGTAGCCAAATGAAATCTGAGGTATATAGAAACACTGTGTCTGCTCAGGTTTGAGCAAATGCCTCCAAACTCATTGGACTGCAATTCATCCTACAGCAAGACAATGACCCCAAATATTTTCTTTGGCTTGGCTTCGCGGACTAAGATTTATGGAGGGGGTAAAAAGTCCACGTCAGCTGCAGGCTCGTTTGTGGCTGACAAGTCCGATGCGGGACAGGCAGACACGATTGCAGCGGTTGCAGGGGAAAATTGGTTGGTTGGGGTTGGGTGTTGGGTTTTTCCTCCTTTGCCTTTTGTCAGTGAGGTGGGCTCTGCGGTCTTCTTCAAGGGAGGTTGCTGCCCGCCAAACTGTGAGGCACCAAGATGCACGGTTTGAGGCGTTATCAGCCCACTGGCGGTGGTCAATGTGGCAGGCACCAAGAGATTTCTTTAGGCAGTCCTTGTACCTTTTCTTTGGTGCACCTCTGTCACGGTGGCCAGTGGAGAGCTCGCCATATAACACGATCTTGGGAAGGCGATGGTCCTCCATTCTGGAGACGTGACCCATCCAGCGCAGCAGGATCTTCAGCAGCGTGGACTCGATGCTGTCGACCTCTGCCATCTCGAGTACTTCGACGTTAGGGATGTAAGCGCTCCAATGGATGTTGAGGATGGAGCGGAGACAACGCTGGTGGAAGCGTTCTAGGAGCCGTAGGTGGTGCCGGTAAAGGACCCATGATTCGGAGCCGAACAGGAGTGTGGGTATGACAACGGCTCTGTATACGCTTATCTTTGTGAGGTTTTTCAGTTGGTTGTTTTTCCAGACTCTGTTGTGTAGTCTTCCAAAGGCGCTATTTGCCTTGGCGTGTCTGTTGTCTATCTCATTGTCGATCCTTGCATCTGATGAAATGGTGCAGCCGAGATAGGTAAACTGGTTGACCGTTTTGAGTTTTGTGTGCCCGATGGAGATGTGGGGGGGCTGGTAGTCATGGTGGGGAGCTGGCTGATGGAGGACCTCAGTTTTCTTCAGGCTGACTTCCAGGCCAAACATTTTGGCAGTTTCCGCAAAGCAGGACGTCAAGCGCTGAAGAGCTGGCTCTGAATGGGCAACTAAAGCGGCATCGTCTGCAAAGAGTAGTTCACGGACAAGTTTCTCTTGTGTCTTGGTGTGAGCTTGCAGGCGCCTCAGATTGAAGAGACTGCCATCCGTGCGGTACCAGATGTAAACAGCGTCTTCATTGTTGGGGTCTTTCATGGCTTGGTTCAGCATCATGCTGAAGAAGATTGAAAAGAGGGTTGGTGCGAGAACACAGCCTTGCTTCACGCCATTGTTAATGGAGAAAGGTTCAGAGAGCTCATTGCTGTATCTGACCTGACCTTGTTGGTTTTCGTGCAGTTGGATAATCATGTTGAGGAACTTTGGGGGACATCCGATGCGTTCTAGTATTTGCCAAAGCCCTTTCCTGCTCACGGTGTCGAAGGCTTTGGTGAGGTCAACAAAGGTGATGTAGAGTCCTTTGTTTTGTTCTCTGCACTTTTCTTGGAGCTGTCTGAGGGCAAAGACCATGTCAGTAGTTCCTCTGTTTGCGCGAAAGCCGCACTGTGATTCTGGGAGAATATTCTCGGCGACACTAGGTATTATTCTATTTAGTAGAATCCTAGCGAAGATTTTGCCTGCAATGGAGAGCAACGTGATTCCCCTGTAGTTTGAGCAGTTTGATTTCTCGCCTTTGTTTTTGTACAGGGTGATGATGGTGGCATCACGAAGATCCTGAGGCAAATATACTGTTAAAGTAAAAGCTGTTTTTCAATCTAAAAATGAAAATTCTTGAATGGCCAAATCAATCATCCAATCTAAATCTAATTGAGCATGCCTTCCATATGCTGAAGAGAAAGCAAGAGGACAAGGCCCCAAAACAAGCAGGAGCTGAAGATGGCTGTAGTAGAGGTCTGGCAGAGCATCACCAGAGAAGACACTGTGATGATGTAATGGGGAGGGGCATATTATACTGACTGCTTACTGTTAGCTATGGCTGTAGAGATATTCCTCTCTACTGGTATAACAGATGGAGAACCTTTTCCACTGGCCAGTTTAGAGGTGGCTTTTCGTCTGTTAATAAAATTGATAAGCCATAGACGAGGACCAACCAAGTATCATTCGAATAATGGGCTTTTATTAACAGATGAAAAGCCACCTTTAAATTGACCAATGGGAAAGGTTCTCCATCTGTTATACCAGTAGGGTGGAGTATCTCGACAGCCATAGCCTCTCCGCATTACATCATCACAGACACTCAGCACCTTTTGATGTCTATGAACCAGACTTCAAACATGCATGCTAGGGATACATCACAAAGTTCTAAACACAACTACATTAATATGCATACCATTGCTATGTCCCAAATATTATGGTGCCCTGAAACGAGGGGACTATGTATAAAAAGTTCTGTAATTTCTACATGGTCAACCAAAAAGTAACACAAATACCCTTTAATAAAATCTGTAATGTGCACTTTATATAAATTTAAAACTGGAGCACAGAGGCAAATAAAGGAAAAAGATGTTTTATCTCAAACATTAAAGAGGGCACTGTAAATCCTGTTTGGAGCAAAATTTTGTTTAACAGATTGGCTTCCAGTAAAACATCTAATTTATAAGTCAAGATATTACTGTTATGCTTCAAGCAAAGTTGAATGTAAATTATATTTGAAACAAAAACATTTCAATCTTGGATGTTCACATTACTCTGTATTGGATGCATAACCTTTGTGCAAGGCACACCTTTGGTAATTCTGTTCAACAAGGATAATTTTTCATGAAAATTAACATAAGTTATAGAACAGTTAGATAAATTCAACCTTGGATGACGGTATATTTTTGTGGAAATATTTTTAAAGGAATTCCGAGACCCAAATGAAGCCTTTAATCTCTGGCTAAAGAAGAAGCGGGAACAACAAATCAAAGAACAGCAAATAGAAGCTATGAGAAAAAGGGAACAAGATTACAACTCCAGACTCCACACAAGAGAAGATTCTGAAAAGGCTTTTAAACAGTAAGACACTTTTAATCATTTCCATTTGTTTAATTTTGCTTTGCACTAAAATAATACCAACTATATATAATCAATGAAATGTGATGAACAAACATATTTACAGTTGTGGGCTATGAACTGCATTTTAATTATTAATAGCAACAAATGGCTTTTGAAAACTCTTAAAGTACATATTTTTTCATTCATATTTCAATCATGAAGCCAAAGGGACACCAGGATCAAAAAAAATGATTTTCCTTATGGTTGCAATTGTTAACTAGTCATCATTTAGATGTGAAATTATAGTCGCAGATAATCGTATATTTTATAGGCAATTCTATTTATGTAGGACTAGGCAATCTAAAATAATTTATAGCATAACATCCTGTGTTAATGTAAGATTTGAAACTTTGGTAGAGCATCAGTAGTTTCTTCTATGTAGTATTCTATCAGGTTATTCGCATCTATTGGTATGTATGCTTTAATAAACCAGGTTTTAAGAATAATCTTAAGAGAAAACCGCATATTTACCTACTTGATCAGTGGATTCTGCAGACCAAAGAACTGGGACTTCTCCATTTGCTTAGGCTAAAATCATGTTTTTAAACCAGCCAGTCTCAACCTTTTTTAGCTATGGCTCCCTTAGGACTCTGCTCAAAGTTTATGGCTCCCCTTCCCTGTGAGGCAGTCAAGTTTTGGTTTCTTCTGTACTTCTGCAGACTACATAAAAACAAAAAATACTTTTGTGAGGTGTAAAGAAAACAAGCCTTTTACTTAAATGTGCTGAGACACAACAATAAATCATGCTTTTATTTTCTCTCATAGATGCTTGAAAATGGTGCAACTGACTCTCTAGTGAACTTCAAAACTTAAAAAGTTTTAAGCTTAAGTTGTCACAAAATGCCGAGTACAATGAGAAGGGTTCTTCTGCGAGCAGGTTATCTCTTACATTCATAGAGCCCTATAAAGGGCACAATTTACAGACAATAGGATTACAATGAACAGGAAGATCAATTAGCACCATGCAAGGACAGCTTGATAACACAGGAAGGAATGAACCTGCAGGTAGCTGAAGGAAACTCTTTGAGCATGTTGCTGTGTGCTTTTGCATTCCTGAGCCTTCTCCCCAATGGAAAAGGGGAGAAGTGTGTGATGGTTCCTTCAATGTGTTGGTTGTCTTTACTAGGCAGTGGGAGATGTAAATAGAATCCATGTTCTGAGCTGCATTCACTATCTTTTTTTTCTAAGCTTGAACTAAGCAGCTCGCACAATCTGATATATTTAGTATGCTTTTGATTATGTATCTGTAGAAGTTGTTCAGGGACAATCTGAATTTCCCTCGTCTTCCAAGAAAATAAGAAATTGGTGCACTTCCTTGACCATCATGGTTAACGTACTTATCACATGTCAAGTTATTGAAAATATTTTTTCATAAGAACCTGAAGTTATCTCTTTTGATTTCAGCACCATTAATGTGAACAAACATGGACTCTGCCTTCTCTCCAGAAGTCATTGATCATCTCCTTTACTTATTGATGTTGAGATAGAGGTTGTTAACTTGCCACTATTCAATACCTTTCCTATATTCTGTCTCATCGTTATTTGATAACCATCCCACAATCAGAATTTATTGCCTTAAATATGTCATGAAATTTGTTGTTTTGAGGTTAGTATTACAGGTGCAAATATTGCTGTAAATTACATTTAAAAATAAATAGTGCAAAAGGGAAAGTGAGTGGTTGTGGTTCATTGTCCATTCAGGGATCTCATGGTGGAGGAGAAGCTGTCCTTGTGCCATTGGGGGTTCATCTTCAGGCTCCTGCACCTCCTTCCATTTGGTAACAGTGTGAAGAGGGCATGACCTTGGTGGTGAGCGTTCTTGAGGATGGAGGATGCTTTCTTAAGACACCACCTTGTGTAGATGTCCTTGATGAAATGAGAACCACTGCCCGTAATGTCACTAGCTGAGTTCATCACTTGTAACTCTATACAAGACAGTGATGCAACCAGTCAGAATGCTCTCCATGGTACACCTGAAGAGCTATGCAAGTCTTTGGTGACATACCAAATCTCAAACTCCTCACAAAATATAGATGCTGGCAAGCCTTCATGATTTCATCAATATGGAGGCCCCAGGACAGATCTTCAAAGATGTTGAAATTGACGTTCTTAATCCTTTCCACTGCTGACCCAATGAGTACTGGTATTCTCCTGGTTTCCCCTTCCTGAAGTCCATAATCAGCTTCTTAATTTTGCTGTTGAGTGCAAGGTTGTTGTGATACTACTTAACTATCTGATCCGTCTCCCTCCTGTACACTTCCTCATTGCTGCCTGTGATTCTGCCGATAACTGTGGTGTCATTGGCAAATTTGTAGATGGCATTTGAATTATGCCTGGCTACCCAGTCATGGGCGTAGAGTGAGTAGAGCAGTGGGCTAAGCACACATCCTTGGCGTGTGCCTGTGTTGATTGATGCGAGGAGACATTGTTTCCAGTTTGTGCTGATGGGGAAGTCAAGGATCCTTTTTACAGAGGTTTTGGACCAGTACTGAGAGGATGAGAGTGTTGAAAGCTGCTATTGTGGTGGCATCAGCAAATTTGAAGATGGCATTGGAATGGTATTTAGTTGTATGGTCGGGAGTAGAGGGAGTGTGGTAGGGGACTGAGTATTCATCCTTGTGAAGTGCCAGTGTTCCGAGTCTGATTGTAGTCTGTAAGTCAGGAAGTTATGCATCCAGATGCAGAGTAGGACATGGAGACCCAGATCCTGAAATTTGGGAGTTTGCTGGTACTATAGTATTTAGAGCAGACTTTACCTTAAAGTGATGAATTCGGGAGCTAGTGTCTGCCATGGATTGGTTTGACCAGTAGGAAAATTGAAGTGGGTCAAGGCTGGCTGGTTATGACTAGTCTCTCAAAACACTTCATGATGGTGGAGGTCATGGCAACTGGTTGGAAATCATTTTGGTTTGTCATTATGCTTTTTTTTTGGTACTGGGATGATAGTGACCTTATTTTTTTTATTAATATTTTATTTTTGATTTTACAGACTCGTATTTCAAACACAGAACACGTGTCCACTTTTACAGAGTATATTATACTGAGTCTTCTTTCCCCCCCCTCTTCCAAAATGATAAACAAACATACTAGTTACAAAAGAAAACACAACAGAATAATAATGATTACAAACAGGTCACAAAAATAATCCACAGATAACATAAGCCAAGAAGGTACCCAAGCAGCTTCAAAGTGCACAGAAAAAACAGAAGAGACAAAAAAAAACCTTGGGGGTGGGTCAACTGGGTCTCAGTTATTTCTTCAATCCTGACATTCCAGGACTGATGTGAACTTGCCATCCACTGCTCCTTTTAAAGATAGGAAGGGGGGGGGGGGGAAAGAGTGGAATCATACCTGTGTTCCAATGGTTGCCACACTTCAATGTACATAGATGGTGACTTTTTGAAACAAATGGGGATGTTGGTCTATGTAGGAAGAAATTAAAGAGGTCTATAAATACATCCACCAATTGTTCTGTGCGGGATCTTTTAGCACAGCCTGAGTTTACCTGCTGTAAGGCTGCCCTGAGTTCAATAGAAATGACCGTGGATGTGTCATTGCTTGTGGTGGATGATGTGGCTATCCCCTCCCTGATCAAAGTGAGCATAGAACATGATTAACATGCTGTATGGAGTTCTTGGAGTAGCTTGGATGTTATAAAAACACAATAAATCCAAATCAGTGTTCAAATATTAAAAAAGTTAGGCACAGTCTAATTCTGCATAATTCAGTAAGAATTTGATACCTTTTGTCCACATTTGCACAGGTGGCTGAGAAGAAAAAAAGCAGAGAAACGGGCCGAGCAGTTAGCTGCCAAGGAGCGATACAAGAAATTTCTAATGGAAGCTAGAAGAGTAAAAAGAATGCAAACTCTTCTGTGCACCCTGAATGAATCCAAATCTCTTCAGTTTGACAATTATGGGTATAGGTTCTAGAAAATCCTGATTGTTATCTTCACATTTTGAATATTTTAGTGCAAAACTAAAGTCCTTTCTTGGGGTTGCATCTTGCACTTTCATTAGCAAACCAAATCTCAGCAATACTATGTGTGAATCTCAGCACGGTGTACAGCGAGGTCAGCTTCTAATTAATTATCTGGATCCTGTTAATGATTTTTTTGTAATTCAGTGGAGAAAAAAATTAAGTACTTGATCTTTATTAAAAAAAAACAGTAGTTTTTCATAGCTATGAAATACAAGTCGGTGGAATTGCAGCAGATTTTAGACGTTGTTCATATGCAACCAATAATTTAAATTTAATCTCTTCAAACTGAACCAATTATTTGCACTTATTTGAATATCAGTAAACTTTATGTACCTGGATTTTTTTTTTAATGTTGGTGTTTCTCCACCCACATACATTCAGCATCCCTGTCAGCTGATAAATAACACATTACTTACTTTTCCCTTTGGCAATGTCAGTAGGAGGGACGGTTGTGACCAAGAATGCTTGTAGTTCTCTATGTACCTTTGGATTAAACTCAGTTTTTGCCAAGGTCATATCAGTGGAATTGAGGTCCTGCAGAATTTCCGAGCAACAGTTTTATAACTATCTTTCACTTACAAGGTCATATTACGGTCAGAACAATGTGGTCTTAAAGGTGGTAATATTTTTTCAGACTATAAATATAGTTTAAATATAAAATTCCAACTTAACAAGGCTAATTATTCTGAGAAACTACCCATTATAATTTCTGTAATACAGTTTACAGTCACTAAAGTTAGAAAAGTTCTTTGTGATTGAATATTTGAAAAACTATAGATGCAGAAATTCAAAATTAAAAAAAAACTATTAGATTAACATTCCTCAAATCAGGCAGCTTCCTTTGGAAGAGAAACAAAGTCAACATTATGGGTCAAGGATCGTTTATCAGACTAGAGAAAAAAACCCCAGAATGTTTTGAAGCTGTACAGGAGAGAAATAGAGGGAATGTGCAATATAGTACAGACTCAATTTAAAATCTGGTAGAAAGAAACAAATTGAAACAAAAAGCTACAGCTGTATCCATGCTTCAATATTTTACATGTTGAAACTAGTAAGTGTAATGACATTTCATTGGTGTTATACCTTATCTATAAAAGATATATTAATGTTTCACAACAATGAAAGAACTGTGTACCAACTACTTTGTCATGCACATTTCAAAGATTAAAATGCTTGTTCAAATTCAGTAATAGTGTGCAGAATTTCTTCAAAAATGCTATTTATAGACTTGTCAGTCCAACTTGTCAATTTAAAACTTACCTCTTTCAAATTCACAGCTAAATGTTTTAGTAACTATGTAAAATGCCCAATGTTTATTTCGACATAATTTGCATTGGAGAAATATAACTTATTCCAAGACATGCCGATTCTCACTCCAAGTGTTACTGACCAATGAAGAACTAATGACCATAATCAATAAGGATCAAAGATTTGACATATAAAATCGATCATTAAAAAATTGATCAATATTGGCTCTGATGATTGACAACAAAGTGCTTTTCCACAAGATATTCACCTTACATGTGGCTTACCTGTACAGCCCACTCAACCATTTAAAAATGAGAATAGTTAAGACTGGCAAAAAGAAAATAGTTGATACGTACAGATCTCATCTACTGGGCATACTTCATGATTCATATCCCTAGGAGCATCTATCTATGATTATTGAACAATAAAATATAATCTATTGGTTTAAGCAACTCCTTAAACCTCTCTGTGGACTTGTGTACCTTATTTCCTTGCTCTTTCTATATGTATTCTCCTTTGGAATTACTTTCTATATCATGAGATTCTCTTTACAATCATTTGTGAAGTACGGCATGTCTCAAGGGCCCACTGCACCAAACAAGTCTTCAAAATTCCTCTCTTTGAATCATTGCTAATTATGAATGTACAGAGTCTCCAGTTATTAACCTTTACTACAACAGTAAAAATTGGAGCATTTAATACCTCAGCATGGTCATCATTTGTTAGATTTAAAACATGTAATACCATGTTTCATTTAAAAATACAGAACAGGCACAAATTGTGCTGAGATTCAATGAATTTATCAGAAATGTACATATTTTTCACCACAAAATTGAAGAATTACTTGATTTCTAAGCAACTAATAGGAAATACAATGACCTAATTGGACTGAAATATCAGTTTATCAGGTTTGAATTAAGACCATCATCATCCCTGCTCTAACTGTCAGGAACATGTGCAGAGAAAAATTGCTTGCACCCTCATCCTTTTGACTCTCTAAAAATGGACATTAAAAATAAATACATCATAATAATTTTACATTATAATTAATTGAACTTCAAGGCAAAGGTTCGGGATATCTCAAAGAAGATCTTCAATATACAACTAATATATGTGAATAGCTTATTTAAACAAAAGTAAACAAGTTTGAGAGCTTCAAAATACTTTAGTTAATATGAAGTAGTAATTGTAGATATCCTTTCTAATATATTTTCTATAAAAAGCTATTTCACAGGACTGTTAATTCTCCTGTGCAATGATTGCAACAATTAAATGTGATATTTTCATATCTGGTATACGGATGAAATCGTCCAATACTCTTTTTATTAGAGAGAAATGTGGCTGGGGATGCATCGCAGAATGGAACGACTGTTGCTTTACTACAGATTGCAGGATCCAACATCTTTAAAACCTGCAAGTAGAAAAATGATCTGAGCATTTTGAAATGTTAAGTTGACTAATGAGTTTGCTTAATTCAGTCATTATTGCTTTACTATTGGGACATTTTCTTTACCCTATCCTGTAGCAGCCTGTGGAGGAAAAATATGCACCTATCTATTTGATTTATTGATAAATTTCTTTGGTTGACCTTTTTAAGTTGTTTCATTATTTCAAATGACTAGTTTATAGCAAGCAAAACAAATGGCAGAGCTAAAACAAAAGCTCCTTGAAATATCTGAATAAATTTGTATCTCAACAGGCAAGATTATGTAATCTACCATTAAACAAAGAATATTTGATATCTATCCATTGTAGTTAATATTTGTTACAATTCTATTGTTACAAAATTTGCAAACTGCCTTGTTTAATGTGCATTTATTAAAATTGTTTATTTCTCTTGTCAATCTTGATCTTTCAAGAAGAGTTAAATATGTCTTCTTTTTAATTTATTGTTAATTGGGTTGAAAAAACTTAAGGATGCAATGTAGAACTAGTAATAAGGCAGGCATTACTTCAATCACAAATTGAATCAAATGGAACTAGTGTAGATGGGCAAAAAGGTTATCATGAACATTGTGGGACAAAGGACCCATTTCTGTACTGTACAAATCTATAACTCAATAATGAAAGGATGAAATAGTTTAAATATTTGCTCGTTAAAAGCTCCTGTGGACCAGAGGCACAACTTGCATAAATAGTCTGACAGTATCAGTTTACTTGAAGTTCAAGACAGTGAAAAGTCCTTAATATCATCTTCAAGGACTTTCCCATGCAATATCATCTTGATACTATACCTTTTCAGCCATTTTTTCAGCAGGTGTGTTGCAGAATTCCATTTGTTGGTTAGTCTTTTGTGCATTACTTATATTTAGTTTTCCAAGAAGATGACAATTTACAGCCTCAGCTAATTTAAAATTGGCAGAAGCAAGTTCTGCTGTGGTGAGTGGTTGGGCACAAGGATAGTAGGTTTGTTGCCGACCCCACTGCAGTGATACCAAGAGCTCTTCAAGAAATCTATGAAATATAAAAATAAATTACTTGATAGTTTGTTCTCTGCAAAACTAATTTACACAATTTCAACTCAGGGCGTGCGCGCATATGTATATAAATATATATTTTTATATATATAGATCTCTAAAGACAGTTGAAAATAGCTATAGCAAAGTTGATCTTTACAGATTTTTGTGTAAATATATATGTATATACACACATACACATACTTAAAGTATTACTACTGCATCTTAAAGCTGTCCTCTCTGGCTCACAAAAATCTGTAAAGATCTTCAGTATCATTTTGAGCGCATGGCTCGTGAAAAAAATCAGTTAATCCTGGAAAATGATACTTTGAATCAAAATCCGTCTCAACTTTCTGAGCAACTGGAGAGGATGACCATACAGTGTGACGTATGGCGCAGCAAGTTCCTTGCGAGCAGGTTACTAGCCTATGGCATTTTGCTATAGCTATTTTCAACTGTGTTTAGAATCTAGAATGCTGAAAAACTATCTGAAAATGAAAATTAAGCTTTTATTTTAACAAGTTGGAACCACTCCTTTAATAATAAATATTGAGAAAAATGCAGCATCAGTTTTGAGTTGTTTAAATATGAGAAAAAGTGACAGGGCAACCTAAATGTTCATCACTGTAAATATGTTTTCCTGAGATACAAGTACTTATCAATGATAGGCACCATTCAGTGGTAATCTGCTTAATTTATGGACATTGCTTTCCTAAGAATGTTGAAATTTCTTTGTAACTGTTGGAGAGTTGAGGTTTATTGATTAATTGATAAAGCATGATCTGACATTTGAGGAAAAAAAAAGCATACCTATGGGCATCAACCAGATCCTGACGAAATTGTTCCCGTTCCATGAGAAGATCCTGAATAGCACTCTGAGTTTCTCTAATATGATGCTGCAATGATGTCCTGGAATGGGACAGCTCATCAGCCATTACTCTGGGTGAGACGATGATCAAAACAAATTGTTATTTATAAAATTACAACAGACCAATTCAAATTATAAAAATTAATGCATTTAAGAAATAACTCAGGAATGTAGTTTACATCAAAAATAAGCTCTGAAGCCATTGTACAGTTTTTGACACAAATGAATGCAATTTTTTGAAAACACTGAAATGTTAGCCAAAGTATTAAAACAAAATACATTTTAAGCAGCATATTAAAACAAAAAAAAGTTGTATCTAATTTTATTCAATTCTACTTTTTTGTTGAATTTACTTCAAATGCCATAGGCTAGTAACCTGCTCGCAAGGAACTTGCTGCGCCATACATCACACTGTATGGTCATCCTTTCCAGTTGTTCAGAAAGTTGAGACAGATTTTGATTCAAAGTATCATTTTCCAGGATTAATTGATTTTTTTCACGAGCCATGCGCTCAAAATGATACTGAAGATCATCGCCAACAGAGGCCACAAGCAATTTTTTCAATTCACGATTCACCTGCAACAGAAAAATATCTTTCATTGCTTTATTTTTTTAAGTACCTCAAAGATCCTATTAGTATTTACTCTCAGTTGTTAATTCCATACATTTTAACTAATCCTGTGTTTTTTTTTGTTTTCTATCCACAATATTCAGTTTTGACAAGGACCTACATTGTTCTCCCAAAGCCCCTCACCTAACTGATGCCCTTTTCTGTATCTTTCTAGCAATTTGTTGCAGTGTTAGGAGAAATTTGACAGGTTTGGGAGAGAGATGCAAATCTAAGACCAGAACACATATTAAAATTGTGTCACCTCACCTCAGACTGTACCCGGATTTGATTAGCAAGCCCTTCTTTATCCTGAAGGAGTCTTCTTTCAGAACAATGAGATTTTTCAATGGCAGCTTTAAGTTCAGTCAGCTCTCTTTTGAGTTCAATTGTATTTTCTAACTGACTTGACAATTCACCTTTATGGGAACCTGCAAAGTCAGTCAGTTTTATACTCTTTGCAGGAAGTTCATGAATTATAGCAGCTTTGGGAACCAAAATCCTAACAGCTTCTACTTCAATTGCTTGTTTTGGCTGAATTTTCCCAAGCTGAAGAATGCCAGGCTTAGCAATAACTTGAGAAGAACTGGATGTTACATTAGTTCGCAGAGCAAAATAACTTTTTTTATTTATTCCTGACGTATTTTCCATTGGTTTGGCTGGTTCTTCTGTTTCCATTCCATCTCCAGGTCCACGGATGGATCGTACTTTCGGAACTAAAATATTAAACAAATTCTTTATTTGGTTAAATATAAAGCTAGATATATTAAACAGAGGTAACAATATTAATCTACTTTAAGCAACATTAACCATCAGTAAACTGTGGCAACATTCAATCCTAGCACAATACTGTATTTTATTAACTGCTTTAAAATCATGTCCCATTAACTTACTACTTTGATATAAAATTAAATATACATATTCCACAATTACATCCCTAGTTTTGCTTCTTTTCTGGGTAATTATAAATATTGTTTAAATGGACCAATTTCTACATTTTGTTAATTTTGCTGCACAATAACAAGATGGCTTCCCTAACACATTTTCATGATACTGAATAAGTGATTCCCCTGACAAAATAATAATAGTTTAAGACTCAGCCAAGCAAATTTCCTATGTCCGGCAAAACACAATACTACATCTGAACAGGACTTCTGAATTTCATGTACAGTTGCTCACTTGTTTATTTATACATTATGCTACATATGATACATTTTCTACCCTTTTACATCCTGAAATTGCAGAGATGTTATGAAGCATTAGTTTTAACCTATTTGTCTTAAACTAATGTAATGGCAAATTGGAATCACAATCCAAACAGCAACACGTGCCTCAAGTGTCCATGGAGTACTTTCTTTTATTAAACAGCACTACCTTGTCACTTCTAAAGTTGACAACTGAGGTGAAATAACTTAAGTAATATTGGTTGATCTTTGCATTTGGTTTGATGCAATTTTTTAACCCATTACCTTCTGACTCCAAAGACAAAAACCACTGGCATTGTGTCAAAGTTGATGCATGGTAAGAGACTGTATGGAAGACAAATCATGGCCGTCTAAATATTCCAAGATAATCCTACTAATAATCTCAATTTGAAATTACATTTAAAGAAGAATTCATCAAGAAGTTTACATATTTTGGTACAATATTATCTATATTAAAACATAAATTATTCCATTAATGCAAAAGATCAGGAGATGAGAGGCAAATATGGATAGCATGACCACAGATATATTTGATAAATTCAGAGGCATAATTCATTGCTACAATTTTTACATAAATCAATATAACTGATTTTGACATAATTTCAAAATCATGTATTATTAAAATACCTTTATTCTCCATTTTGAAATCTGTTGACATTCGAAACGCTGT
The DNA here is from genome assembly GCF_036971445.1 of Narcine bancroftii. Taxonomy (NCBI): domain Eukaryota; kingdom Metazoa; phylum Chordata; class Chondrichthyes; order Torpediniformes; family Narcinidae; genus Narcine; species Narcine bancroftii. The sequence continues at coordinate 27,632,940 of NC_091475.1, forward strand.
CACTAACGTTAATCTGAGAAAAAAAGAATTTATTATCAGACACTGCCAGATCAACACAAACCCAATGTTTTTGTAAATTATTGTAAATGATGCTAATGTACTCCAACTACAGTAAAATCTACATTATCTGGCAATCAATGGAGAAAAAAAAAAAATAATTTTCATAAAAGATAAATAAGAATAAAGTTTTAAATAAAAATTTAAAATTGTAAAAGTAAATGTTCTCAGAAGCAACACATAACCCCTTGGAAGCAAACATTAAGCCAGTGGAACACCCTGGTCATGTCCCACCCACAGCAGCTGTATGAATAAAATTTCAATAAAGTTGTGTTTGAATTAAATGGCAGCATCCAGGATGAAGCGCCAGTTGATACTGCTCCCTACTGGGGCAACTCTCCCAAAGTGTCTCCCTTTCCCCACCTTGTAAGAGTCTTTATTACTATTAGGTATATTGATAAGTCTTTGCCTGTAAACTTGGGGTGGGGGGAATTAATTATGACAATGTCACGGTTAGTGTAGCAGCTAGCGTACTGCTGTTACAGCACCAGCGACTGGGTTTCAAATATGAATTTAAATTTTGTAAATTATAGGAATGACTTGATTAAGAGAACTTTGCATAATTAAAGAGTACAATACTAATTTTTTTTAATTACAATTTGCACGATCTGACTTTTAAATGGAGTATTCTTTTTTTAAATATTTTTTTATTTTTCACACTGAACCATATTAACCAAAATATATACAAACATTTCCCTCTTAAATATACACAGTGGCATTTTCTCCCCTTTCCCCCCCCACTACCTTCCCTCCCCCCTTCCCACCCCATTCCAAAACCTTCAACATATACAATACAATAATACCATTAAACAATGTCATCACACAATTAAAAATAAACAAGAAAAATGTGTCATCTACTTTTACACAATGGATCAAGTAATTTTGTCTTCTTATCATTTTAGGGGGTGGAGTCTGACGCAAGCCCTCTCTGTTATGTTCCATGTACGGTTCCCAAATTTGTTCAAATAATGTGACTTTATTTTTTAAATTATATGTTATTTTTTCCAATGGAATACATTTATTCATTTCCATGTACCATTGCTGTACTCTCAGGCTCTCTTCCGATTTTCAAGTTTACATTATACATTTTTTTGCTACAGCTAAGGCTATCATAATAAATTTTTTTGCACTTCATCCAGTTTGAGGCCTAATTCCTTACTTCTTATATTACTTAGAAGAAAGGTCTCTGGATTTTTCGGTATGTTGTTTTTTTTGTGATTTTATTTAATATCTGATTTAGATCTTCCCAAAACTTTTTCACTTTCATACCCAAATTGCTTGTACTGTTGTTCCCATTTCCTTCTTACAGCGAAAACATCTATCTGATAATTTTGGATCCCATTTTCTTAACTTTTGGGGCGTGATATATAACCTGTGTAACCAATTATACTGTATCATGCATAAAATGGAATATTCTTAATGGAGGTGTATTAGTTAGGCATTGTAAGAGTGAGTCTCAGTCAAATGGAAAATTTGCATTTCCGGCATCTACGATCCCCATAGATATCGGATAATGGAGATTTTACTGTACTTGCAATTGATAAACAATTACATCCAATTTGTCATACCCACACTCCTGTTCGGCTCCGAATCATGGGTCCTCTACCGGCACCACCTACGGCTCCTAGAACGCTTCCACCAGCGTTGTCTCCGCTCCATCCTCAACATCCATTGGAGCGCTTACACCCCTAACGTCGAAGTACTCGAGATGGCAGAGGTCGACAGCATCGAGTCCACGCTGCTGAAGATCCAGCTGCGCTGGATGGGTCACGTCTCCAGAATGGAGGACCATCGCCTTCCCAAGATCGTGTTATATGGCGAGCTCTCCACTGGCCACCGTGACAGAGGTGCACCAAAGAAAAGGTACAAGGACTGCCTAAAGAAATCTCTTGGTGCCTGCCACATTGACCACCGCCAGTGGGCTGATAACGCCTCAAACCGTGCATCTTGGCGCCTCACAGTTTGGCGGGCAGCAACCTCCTTTGAAAAAGACCGCAGAGCCCACCTCACTGACAAAAGGCAAAGGAGGAAAAACCCAACACCCAACCCCAACCAACCAATTTTCCCCTGCAACCGCTGCAATCGTGTCTGCCTGTCCCGCATCGGACTTGTCAGCCACAAACGAGCCTGCAGCTGACGTGGACTTTTTACCCTCTCCATAAATCTTCGTCCGCGAAGCCAAGCCAAAGACATCCAACATGGACAATACAAAAAAGAAACACATTTAACATGGAGAAATGCAAGGTACAAGGCTTTAGATGAAACCTGGAAGTTCTGATACAAGACAATAAGGCTCAGAAGCAGAATTTGGCCATTTGACCCATTGAATCTTCTCTGCCATTCGAATCATGATTGATGAATTTTTCTTCTCAACCCCATTCTCCTGCCTTCTCTCTGTAACCTTTAACACCCTTATCAAGAACTTATCACCCTCCATTTTAAATGACGGCCTCCATAGCCATCTGTGACAAACCTTTACACATATAAACACAACTTTATATTCAGTATTCTAAGTGCTTTCTCCTCAAATTCTTTGGAAATTTTTCTTGCGTGGGGAATATCCTATTTCCACTCAATTGTGTGAGAGATTTAAAAAACATGGGATAGGCCATTACACACAAAACATCATCTGGACATGAAAGAGCAAAGTCTTGATCAACCACAGGTCAAATGTGACTGGAAACCAGGTTTTGACTTAGAAATTGTAAATTACCAAAGATTCGGGATCAAATCCTTACAGTTCCTGGGTATGCACATTACTCTAACTAAAGTTTGATACAGATTTAACATAACCTACATACTTTCAGTTTCATGCCTCTAGCTTATTTTTATTTATGCACTTGTTAATTTATGAGAAATATTAATTTGTGGAATAAGAGGGTCAAACATGATCATTTTCAATAGCAGAGCAAGCTCAAAGTAGCCTCTTCTAGTTTATCTATGTTTCTGTGTTTGCCAAATAATATCTTGTCTATCAAAATGCATTATGCAGTCCTCATTTGTCACCAAGAGATATTAATAAGCAAAAAAAAAAGCAAATCTACTACCTATTGTTATATAGAGAATTTAGGTTAAAAAGACTTAAGTTAAAATGTGATGATTAATCATAAACAGGGAAGCCAGAATGGACAGAGAGTTTACTAGCAGTCAAGGACAGAAGGAGCTGCTGAATATGTTTTTTTAAACCTATCTTTTCATGGTCATAGTGAGAGACATGCAGGAGACAAAGGATTGATAAGAAGTGTGAGAAACAGAATTCAGTGAATGTAGAGTTCACAGCGTACGTAACGAACGTGATAATTAATAATGCAGTTATACTTAGAATGTTTTTGTAATACTAACCAATTAAAACAGTATTAATAAGAAGGGGAAGGGCAAATAATAAAGGTATAAAAATCAATGCACTGTATGTATCGGGGCTTAACTGGTGAGAAACCAGTTGAGTCCAACTCTGCAGACTTGTAAATAAAGCTTGTCGTGTCATCAGTTTTAAAGAGACTCATGTGTGAGAAGTTTTATTTCTGACAAATGGGGGCTCGTCCGGGATCTACACTCCGGCCGTGAGGGGAGGCGAGAAGAGGGACATCGGAGGCGGTGCACCCCGCTGAGTTCAGCGGCTCCTAGTCCCTTGCTCGTCGCTTCGGGCGGCTTGAGCGAGTGGTATCCGGACAGGGTGACACGACAAGATGGAGAGGAGAAGGGTGACGGTTCAATCCCCGGGAAGACACCGGTAAGTGACGACTTACGATTGTGGTGTGGGGATTGGGTAACAGGTGTAACGGGATGCACCTGTTTGGATAAAAACCTAACGGAATAGATTAAGTATAGATCTTTTGTCGTTGTGTGAGAACCCTGTCGCGGGACTCTAGGATAGACCCCAGGGAAACCTCGGCGGTAACCGAAGGAGGGACAGCACCTCCGACGAAGTGCCGAGAAGAGAGGGGTCAACCCCAGGAAAACCTCAGCGGTAACCGAAGGAGGGACAGCACCTCCGACGAGGCGTCTGAGAGGAAGGGAGTAGGGTCCAGAGCGAGAGGGTCCTCAGCAACGATAAACAGATCTAGGTGGGAAAATGGGAAGATCAAAATCTAAGGGCTCGTCTGAAAATTCAGGACAATTCCTGGGAGTACCCCTTGACAGCCCTTTGGGGAGAATGTTTGAAAATTGGGATAGTAAAAGATATCGGGACAAAAACAAGAAAAAGATGGTCCAATATTGTCTCCTTTGGTCAAAACAACCTACTAAAGGTTCCTCGGTCTGGTGGCCGAAATTTGGATCTGATGAGGATTGGGTTAGACAAGCATTAAACAGTATTAATAAGAAGGGGAAGGGCAAATAATAAGGGTATAAAAATCAATGCACTGTATGTATCGGGGCTTAACTGGTGAGAAACCAGTTGAGTCCAACTCTGCAGACTTGTAAATAAAGCTTGTCGTGTCATCAGTTTTAAAGAGACTCATGTGTGAGAAGTTTTATTTCTGACACCTATTATGGTTGCTGGATGACCTCCAGACTTTTGTGTATTGTTCTAGTTCTCCAGCATGTACAAACTCCTCGTTTACCTGTAAAGTCTATGGTGGATATACACTCTGCTTCTCTCATGAAATGGTAGATTCGAAATACACTGAAAGTGGAAACCTAGACATCTAGAGATCCATCGATATAATTCAACAAATGGCATAGATAACTACTGAAGACCTGTTAAAGTTTGGTGCCTTCTAAACCTTAGAACAAATTTCATCATTAAGAGTGGCACTTTATTCGTTTCGCAAAACTTGAGAACTCAACACACTATCAGGCAGCTGGTCCTGCAGTTAAGTGAGCCTGCCAACTGGTCAGTCTCTTCTGTTAAAACAATGCCTTATGACTTCTCGGTCCTCGATCTCAACCGTGGTCAAGCTGGTCCCTGTTCTTACCTCCTTTTTCTGACATACTTAGTTTTACACTTTTCCACCCGTACCCAAAAGATATCTTATGCGAGATTAGAACATCAAAAGGCAGAACATCCCGTCTCTACATCAAAGAGGAACATCGCCCCTCACTTCTAAAGTAGTGACAACCCCCTTAGCATTCTGTCACAAATTAGCAAAGCCCATTAAAATTGATCATAGGCGAGGCAGCCCCACAGAGCAGCAAGAGGTGGCAGTTATACAACAGGTTGTAAAGTAATACTTCTTTATGGAACATTAAAACGTTTGTAATGTTTAAACGTCTGATTCTTCCATACGCTGCACGCCAGTCCTCATTTATTCTGATATGGATGGTTCTTTCAGGCCTTTGGTCGAATTTACAATAAAATCCCAGACAGAAACATTTCAGTTAACTTACGTTTGATCACTTACAAAGATTTAATATTGATTTTGTTCACAAAAGATCGATCCAAATGTTTATAACAACGGCCGGATGGGTATCGGCGCGAACCCACCTGAAGCCACAGCTCAGTTCCAGCGTGGACGCAGCCACGGGAAGCACTTCCGGTGTCACAAGCTCGTCGCCGAAATCCAACTCTTAAATAGCCTAAAACACTACTACTCCTTATTAAAATGGTAAAATTATACTCTTGTTTAAAAATTATAAAATTAAAATGAGCATGCAGGTCAAGCATTCCCGCCCCGCCCCCTCCATTTGAATGCGGCGCCGCCGTTGCTATGGGGCGAGAAGCGACGCGCGCGGCCGAACGGATCCGGAGCGTGAGGAAGAAGCAAGGGCGGGAGGAGGAGAAGGAGGAGGGCGCCCCTCGCAAAACATGGTGAGCGGCGGCGGGAGGGGCCCGCACGGCGAATCTCAGTGGCCGGGCCGTCCTGTGAGAATGAGAGGCTCCTCGGGGTTTGAGCAGTTCCTTGGTTGTGGTGCGGGATGATCTTCTTCGTGGTTTGTTTGTTTCACGTTGATCGCCTTGTTTGAAGAATACATCAACAGCGTTCATTCAGGTCCCTTGCCGTTTGGTGTGGGAGATCAGGTCCCTCCATGGCTCACGATCTCTGACTCTCCGGCCTGTAGTTGGTTGCTTCCCCTGTTCTCCTTCGGTGAAGCCTCCATCTTTGAGCCGAGGTGTTGAGTTCATGATTAGACGAGGGAAAAATACTGAAGTGCCTTCGGTTGCAGTGTCCTTACTGGATGGTAACCCCGGCCATCGATCAGCCCAGCGGTTTTACAACCATAAATTCCAATTTGTAGAATCTACTTGTAAAAACCATCTGCTTAGATCTGGAGAGAATTTTGCAGTCGTCCCATTCCATGACAACTATCTCCCGTGAATGGAAGCTTCCTTAAAGAGATTGTCTTTCACTGTATTTTTTTGTAGGTATAAAACAGCTGAGTGTGGCAGATATGGAACAGGCCAAGTTTAGAGAGACTAAATGTGCACTTATTTAGCTGTACACACAAAATTGCTGGAGGAACCCAGCAGGTCTCTCAGCGTCCATAGGAAGTAAAGATATATAACCAATGCTTTACTGCTGAGCCCTTCCTTCTTCAAGGTCCTCCAGCAATTTTGGGTATTATAGCTAAAATGCTGGAGGAACCCAGCAGGTCTCTCAGCGTCCATAGGAAGTAAAGATATATAACCAATGCTTTACTGCTGAGCCCTTCCCTCTTCAAGGTCCTCCAGCAATTTTGGGTATTATAGCTAAAATGCTGGAGGAACCCAGCAGGTCTCTCAGCGTCCATAGGAAGTAAAGATATATAACCAATGCTTTACTGCTGAGCCCTTCCCTCTTCAAGGTCCTCCAGCAATTTTGGGTATTATAGCTAAAATGCTGGAGGAACCCAGCAGGTCTCTCAGCGTCCATAGGAAGTAAAGATATATAACCAACGCTTTACTGCTGAGCCCTTGCTTCTTCAAGGTCCCCCAGCATTTTTGGGTATTATAGCTAAAATGCTTGAGGAATTCAGCAGACACAAAAATGTTGGAGGACCTTGAAGAAGGGCCCAGACGTGAAACGTTGGTTATATATCTTTACTTCCTATGGAAGGCGGAAGCGAAGAGACCTGCTGGGTACCTCCACTAATTTTGTATTTGCACTACTATCACAGCGTCTGCAGACTTTCATGTTTCAGATTTAATGTCAGATTGCAGACGTGATATCATTTACAACTGAGAATCTGTTTCCTGCAGGCAAGGCAGAATATTAGTGGCAGTGCAAAAAAAAAGGACTCAACATACACATATAAAGAAATGTAAACAAACTGCAATAGAGAGAGCAAAAAAAGCAATAAAGTTCAAAGTAAGAGTTATTAAATGAATCCCTGATTGAGTTTGTTGTTGAGGAGTCTGATGGTGTTCCCGAACCTGGTGGTGTGAGGCTTGTGGCACCTATACCTCTCCTGATGGTGGTAGCGAGAACAGATTGTGTTCTGAGTGGTGTGAATCCTGGATGATTGCTGCTGCTCTCCATTGGAAGCATTCCCTCTAGATGTTCTCAATGATGAGATGAGGGTTTTATCTGTGATGTCCTGGGCTGTGACCACTACCTTTTGCAGTGCTTTGTGCTCAGGGGCATTGACTGTGATGCAGCCAATCAGCACACTTTCCACTACAATCTATAGACATTTACCAGAGTTTCTTATGTCATGCCAAACCCCTGCAACATTCTGAGGAAGTAGAGGCACTGATGTGCTTTCTTCATGATGCCATTAGTGTGTTGGGTCCAGCATAGATCCTCCAAGATGGTGACTTCCAAAAACTTAAATTTACTCACCCTCTCCACCTCTGATCCCCCAATAATGATCACTGAATTGTATACCTCTGGTTTTCCTTTCCTGAAGTCAACAATCAGTTCCTTGGTTTTGGTAATATTGAGTGCAAGATTGTTGTTTGTGCACCATTCAGCCAAGTTTTTAATCTCCCTCCTGCATGCTGACTCATTTTCCCTTTTTATACAACCCACTACTGTGATGCCTTCAGCAACTTTGTTAACGGTGCATGCCAAGCCACACAGTCATAAGTGTAAAGAAAGTAGAGTAGGGGGGCTAAGAACACAGCCCTGTTGTACTCTGGTACTGATGGAGATTGTGGAGGAGAGGTTCTCCCCAATCTTCACTGTTATGGACTGTAGGTGAGCAAATCCATGATCCAATAACACAGTGGGGTGTTGAGTTCCGGGTCTTGGAGTTTGCTAATCAGTTTTGAGGAGATGATGGTGTTAAATGCTGAACTGTAGTCGATAAAGAGCATCCTGATGTATGCACCTTTGCTGTCAAAGTGTGCCAGGGCTTTGTGGAGAAAAGTGGGATGACATCTGCCATAGTCCTGTTGCTACAGTAGGTTTGGAATGGATCCCTGTTGCTGCTTAGACAGGAGCTGATTTCCAATGTTGTGTTCTATTCTTTGCCATTTTCTAACTTCATATCTGAGGTTTAGTGATTTAAATTCATTACTCTGGCATGATGGCAAAATCTTACAACATAATCCTGTTCATGCTACGACCCATGACTGCATCACCAGATACAACTTCTACAATGTCATCATGTTTGCAGATGACACAACAGGAGTTGGCCTCATCAGCAACAACGACGAGTTGCCCTACAGAGAAGAGATGGAAAATCTCGTGAAATGGTGCAAGAGTAACAACCTGAGTCTTAACATAGACAAGACGAAGGAAATGATTCAAGAGGCATACTGTGATCATTTTTTCCTAAAGGATCTCTCTAGGCTCCTAGAACGCTTCCACCAGCGTTGTCTCCGCTCCATCCTCAACATCCATTGGAGCGCTTTCATCCCTAACGTCGAAGTACTCGAGATGGCAGAGGTCGACAGCATCGAGTCCACGCTGCTGAAGATCCAGCTGCGCTGGATGGGTCACGTCTCCAGAATGGAGGACCATCGCCTTCCCAAGATCGTGTTATATGGCGAGCTCTCCACTGGCCACCGTGACAGAGGTGCACCAAAGAAAAGGTACAAGGACTGCCTAAAGAAATCTCTTGGTGCCTGCCACATTGACCACCGCCAGTGGGCTGATAACGCCTCAAACCGTGCATCTTGGCGCCTCACAGTTTGGCGGGCAGCAACCTCCTTTGAAAAAGACCACAGAGCCCACCTCACTGACAAAAGGCAAAGGAGGAAAAACCCAACACCCAACCCCAACCAACCAATTTTCCCCTGCAACCGCTGCAACCGTGACTGCCTGTCCCGCATCGGACTTGTCAGCCACAAACGAGCCTGCAGCTGACGTGGACTTTTTACCCCCTCCATAAATCTTAGTCCGCGAAGCCAAGCCAAAGAGAAAAAAGAAAGGATCTCTAATTACAAGATTGCTAATTTTCCTGTCTCATTGCGCAGGTCCAAATCCAAGGTGGCATGTTTCCTTGTAGGTTCAGTATCATGCTTTTCAAGAAACCCAGCATATTCTATGAAATTTTCCTCAAGGTTGTGAACCTATCAGAACTTTTCCTTAATGACTTAATTGTTTTATTGTCATCAATAGAGGATGAGCAAATGTAGGTTCTTGGGAGTCACTATCTCGGAAGATCTTTCCTGGAACCAACACACCAATGGCATCATGAAGAAAGCCTCTACTTCCTCAGGAGTTTGCGGAGGAGTTAGTGGAGTTGTTCAAGTGAACCGGTACGGACTTGAAGGGCCGACATGGCCTGTTTCCGTGCTGTAAATGGTTATATGGTTATATGGTTAATTGGACCATTATTTCTGTGTTGGGGCATTGTTAAAGTTATCTATTTGATTCACTTCTTTGATCTTTCCCATTTGATTTTGTTTTCTCCAGGTTTTGTTTACAGTTTTCTTGTAACTTGTTAAAGATTCTTTTAAACCAGAAGAGTTTAGTGCAGCATTTATTGCAATCTATCTTTTCACTCAAAATCTCAGTCCCTCTCTACTCAGAAGAGGGAAACAATTGTACAGTTTTCATGGGGTGTGCAATTTTGGAATTCTTCCTCTTGTACTTTGAACATTTACTTGTACTAGACTGAGAGTGAAGCCAACAATCAATCTGATCAATATAGATATTTCTATATAGACTGGCTTTAAGTTTAATTTAGCAGTTGCCTTGTATTATTAAAATCCCATTGAGATTGTGTATTATTGGGCAGTTGGCATGTGGCTTGGTACGTTGTACATGAGCATAGATACTGTGAGCAATAGTGAGGTGTTAAGTCAGCTCTTGTATTTAATGTTCATGGTTTATCAGATTTCATACTACCTTACACGATCTCATTTATCAAAAATCCATCTAACTCTGCCTTAAAAATATTGAAAGGCTCTATTTCTGTAACCCTTTGAGGAACAGAATGCTGAAGATTCATGACCCTCTGAAAGAAAAACAAAATGCCTCTTTTGTCTAAATTGGGTTTTTAAAAGGTGACATTTACATTTTCGTATGAGGAAATGTCCTCTGCACACTAGCCCATCGGGGATTCTGAGAGATTGGCTCCATCTATATTTGGAAAGGCAAAGACTAGAAATAGTCAGCATGCTTTGTGTGTGAGTAATTGTGCCTCACAAATTTGATTGAGGTTTTGAAGAGGTTAACAAGAGGATTAATGGGAGTAGAGCAGTAGACATGTGTACAAGGACATTAGCATGACCTTTGACAAGGCCCTGCATGATAGGCTGGTCTGAAAGGTTAAATCACATGACAAAGGGTGAGCTGGTCAACTGGATATGAAAATGATTTTGTGGAAGTGGAAGGTTGTTTTACAGGTTGGAAGTCCATAAACTAGTGGTGGGCTGCAGATATTGGTTCTGTGCCCAGTGTTTATATTCACATATATTAAAGATGCAGTAGGCATGACCAATAACTTTGCAGATAACATTAAAATTGAAGGATGTTGTCTAAGAGGATCAAAGTCAACTAGGAAAGTGGGCAAAGAACAGCAGATGAAATTTAATTTGGACATGTGTGAATCAAACCGTTTTGGGAAATTACATTAGGGCAGGACATATGCAGAACAAGATGGGGCTTGGGGAGTATTGCCGAACAGAAAAGGAAGGGCATAAGTACATTCAGTATGTCCCTGAAAGTGGTGACACAGCTAGACAAGGTGCAGAACAAAGAATATGGTACACTAGCCTTCACTAGAGTGGATACTGAGGACAAGAATTAGGATGGAGGACTGAAGAGCAGCCATTGTTGTAGAGATTCAAGAAGAGATCTGGGGATAATCTTGGAAATTATAGGCTGGTTAAAGGCAAGGAAACTATTGGAATGGAAACAGGAATAAAATTTACTCACATTTGGAAGGATAGTGTGAGATAAGGCATAGCTTTATACAGCGTGGGTCATGTCTTACAAATTTAGTTGAGTTTTTGAGAAGGTGACAAAGGTGGTTAATGAGGGCAAAATTGTGGATGTTCTCTACGGGGGCTTTAATAAGGCATTTCAAGATTCAAAGTTCCTTTTATTGTCAGAGATTGGTGCTGTGTCCAGCGTTTTTTGTCAGATATATTAAATATTTAAAAGACTTAAATACGTTAAACTAACCAGTAGTGTTTGCGCTGTGGAGCAAAGAACGAGACTGACAGATTTATTTCAAAACTTGCTGCTTTATTGTTTGCTCATTGAGCATTTTAAATGTGCTCCCTGTTCCTGCCACTGGGAACCAGAAGCTGTGTCTCTGACAGGCAGCTATTGATGCTTCATGTATGCAGGCCCTTTCCTTGAAGGGAAGGGGAAGATGCCTAGCGTCATCGAGGTGTAGGCTGCTTCGACCGCATGCGCTTTACAATTGGAGCCAGTTCGCCTGAACACCAAGTTGCCACACAACCACCCCCCAGAACTGTGACCTCCCCCCCCCACCCCCCCCACAACCCAAAGTCTGCACTTTCTTCTGTTTGGGCAGCCTGCCTCTACGCCTGGGTGCTTGCACTTCAACTGGCTTTTCCAAGTTCACGTGCACTGGCTTTAATCTGTCAATTGTGAACACCTCCTCTTTACCACCCACGTCCAACACAAAATTAGACCCTTTGTTTATTACTACTCTAAATAGCCCTTTGTATGGCTGCTGCAGCAGTGGCCAGTGTGCGCCCCTTCTAACAAAGACATTCTCACGGTCCTTTAATTGTCTGGGAATGGAGGTCGGTGTTCGTCTGTGTCAGGAGGTCGGGATGGTGCCCTTTGCAGAGCTTGTTCAGGGCCACCATGGTGTCTGTTTCTTGCCCCCTCGGAGCAGGTAGGAACTCGGTGGGGAGTGCCAAGGGGGTTCCATAGACCAGTTTGGCTGAATAAGCTTGCAGTTCTTCTTTGGGCACTGTGTAGATCCTGAGTAGGACCCAGGGAAGTTCATCCACCCAATTTGGGCCTTTCACCTTGGGCACAAGTGCTGATTTCAAGTGTCTGTGGAAGTGCTCCACCAAGCCATTTGATTGCGGCTGATAGGCTTGATGTGAGCTGACTACGGTGCCCCTCAGGCTTGATGTGAACTGTGCCACTCTGTCCTATGTGATGTGGGCTGGGATGCCGAATCATGCTACCCAAGTTGCGACTAGAGCCCTGGCGCAGGATTCGGTGGTAGTGTCTGTGAAAGAAACTGCCTTGGCCATCTGGTGAAATGGTCCACCATGGTGAGGAGGTACCATGATACTAGCAGTGGCCCTACAATGTTGATGTGGATATGGTCGAATCTGCAGGTTGTAGGTTCAAACTGCTGCAGGTGGGCTTTAGTATGCCTCTGGACTTTGGCTGTCTGACACTGAGTGCATGTCACTGACTTGTTTTTTGAGGCCTTGCCACATAACCCGTTGGATATCATGCATACTGGGGTTTGGATGGTGGGGTGCACTAGGCCATGTACGGAGTCAAATACACGCCATCTCCAGGCTACCAGGACGATGGGGTGGGGATGACCTGTGGCTGAATCACAAAGCAGCATTTACTCACCTGGACCCAAGGGTATGTCCTGCAGCTGCAAGCCTGAGACTGTGGTCTTGTAGCTGTGTGTCTCCTCATCTCCTCATTGCGCCTCTGCTAGCTCTGAGTAGTAAATCCCCTGTGCCAATGCATGAATGGTTGGCCCGGATAGAGCGTCCACCACAACTTTGTCTTTAATGGATCACTGTTGTGAATTCCGATATATACAAAAGGTGTTGCTACTGCCGAGCTGACCAGGGTTTTGATATTGGTGAATGCAAAGGTTAGGGGCTTGTGGTCAGTGAAAGATGTAAACGGTCTGCCTTCCAGAAAGTAGAGTGCTAACAACTCTCTGTCGGAAGCACTGTATTTCAACTCGAGTAGTCTTAACATCTACTAAAGAAGGCCAAGGGCTTCCAGTGTCCACCTACGAGTTGTTCCAGTACTCTGCCAATTGCTGTGTTTGATGCATCCACTGTGAGGTCTGTCAGAACGTTAATCCTCGGGTGTACTAGCATGACAGCATTTGCCAAGGCCTCCTTTGTTTAGACGAAAGCTGCTTCAGCCTCTGGGTTCCAAATGATGTCTTTCTTTTCACCCGACATCAGGATGAAAAGTGGTCGCATGATGCTGGCTGCTGATGAAAGGAAGTGGTGGTAGAAGTTTACCATGCCCACAAATTCCTGCAGCCCTTTGACTGTGGTAGACTGTGGTTGAAATGTCAGATGGCTTCTACCTTGTTCGGTAGAGGAGTTACACTGTCCTTTGAGATCCTGTGACGCAGGAAATCAAATGTCTCCCGTCCAAATTGGCATTTGGCTGGGGTAATGGCCAGTTCAAACTTTCTCAGTCGGGTATACAGCTGGCCGAGGTGGGAAAAGTTCTCCTTAGAGTTCCTGCTGGGGATCAGGATGTCGTCTAGGTATAGGAATAGGAAATCCAAATTCCACTCCACTGTATCCATTAGGAGCTGAAAAGTCTGTGCCACACTTTTTAGTCCGAAAGGCATCCGCAGAAACTCGAACAGGCCAAAGCAGTTTTCTGGTTGTTCTCTGGCTGCACTGGGATTTGATGGTAGCCACGTACCAGGTCGACTTTTGAGAAGATGCGGGCTCCATGTAGGTTGGCTGCAAAGTCTTGAATGTGTGGTAGGGGGTAGCGGTCCGCCGTGGTGGCTTCATTCAGATGTCTATGGTCCCCACACGGCTGCCAACCCCTGGCTATCTTCGGCATCATGTGTAGCAGTGAGGCCCAGGAACTGTCAGACCTGCAGACAATCCTGAGCTCTTCCATGCGCCTGATCTCCTCTGACCAAGCGGAGTTTGTCCGGGGATACTTTTCTAACCCCTGTGTGTAGGGGTGGCCCTTGAGTGATGATATGGAGCTACATTCTATGCTTTGGCATGGTCGAGGTGAACTGTGGTTTGAGGATTAATGGAAATTCAGTAAGGAACCTACTGGTCGCTGGACAATGCGACAGAGTCCAGGTGCAGTGCAGGTAGTCTGGCTTCCCCAAAAGGGAATGTTTAAAAGGTTTCGGCATGGACCAGCCTCCAACCCTTCAGGTAAACCAGCAAACTATGGGCCCCAAGAAAATCTGACTCCAGGAGCGGTTTGTCCACGATGGCCAACGTGATTTAAATATGTTGGTGCCAAGTTGTAGTTGGACCTTGCATTTGCCATAGGTCCATATGGAACTGTTGTTTGTGGTTCTCAAGGTGAGTCCACGCTGTCTGGTTGTTGTCCTTAGTGTGGTGGGTGGGATGACGCTGATTTCTGCTCCCGTGTTCACAGGGACATTTTGTCCCACATGTGCAGCAGTCTGTCTGGGTGGCCAGCAGCTGAAGTCATCAGCAGTGGCTGGCCCTGGCATTTCCCTGAAACTTGCAGGGTGATTGGCATGTCAGGCTTCTGTACCCTATCTGCAGTAGAAGCACCGTGGGTCCTCTGTGTCCTCCATCTTCCATTGGGGTTGCTGGTGCTCCGTGTCCCTCTGGGCTTGGCAGGCTGTAGGGTCCTTGTTCTGGATAGCTGGTTGATGGCAGCTTCATTCTCCCTCCTGGTTTTCCAGAGGATGTCTGTTCTGGCTGCTACCTTCCAGGGGACACTGAAGTCTGCGTCTGCCACCATCAATTGGATGTCATCAAGCATTTGCTCGAGGAATGAAGTCATCTACCCGGGCAGCAGTTTCTTGGTCCAAGGAGCTCACCACGTGGAAGTACTCTGTGGAATCTCATGTTATTTGTCTGATCTGGAACTGTGCCTCTGCTTGACTGAACCAAGTATGAGGTTGGAGTGTCCAGAAGGTAGGAAGTTTTAATGCAACAGCTTTTACTGCTGCTGTATCCATGATATTGGGTCCAAAATGCCCTTTGGACCATTGGGGTCACCAATGTAAAGTTCACGATATAGAGTGAATAATGAGACTGGCAGTCAACAGGTTTGTTCCAAAACTCGCTGCTCTATTGTTTTCTCAGTGAGCGTTTTAAAGGCGCTCCCTATTCCCACTGCTGCGAACCAGAAGATGTGTGACTGACTGGCAGTTTTTCATACTTTGCATTTGCATGCCCTTTCCTTGAGGGGAAGCAGAAGATGCCTAGCACCAGCTTGGTATAGGCTGCTCCGACTGCACGCGCGTTACAATTAGAGCCAGTTTGAACACCAAACGCATTGGTCACCACACGTGCATGATGTAATTTAACCTTTGTTACAGCAAACAAATAGTCACCATGAGCATCGGCTGGCATCCCTAACAACAGGAGAAAGAGAAGCAAAATAAAGTCTCTTTGGAGTCACTGAGTGTCTGTCGATTCACCTCCAGCACTCGTGCAATCTCGGCGGCCACACAGACACCTGTTTGATTCATCGGCAACCCGAGCTCCAGATCAAAACCTTCAGCATTCAAGAATCAAAGTTAAATTTCTCTGAAACATTAAATAAGTAATCCCATTCTACCCTGTCAAAGGCTTTCTCAGCATCCAATTAAATAATAAATTCAGAAGGTGAAACAGTGGGAGAATAAAGGATATTTAATAGATGACAGATATTAAATTGTGAATAATGACCCTTAATAAAGCCAGTTTGATCTTCAGATATAATAAGAGATAATATTTTTTAACCTACATGCCACATCTTAGTATCTTAGCATCAGCATTCAAAAGAAAAATTGGCCTGTAGGAAGAACAGTCAGAAGGATCTTTTTTTTTAGGAATAAGAGAGATTGAAGCTTCATAAAAGTTATCCAGTAATTTCCAGCAGCCAAGAATTCAGAAAGAACTGAATCCAAATGGGGAAAAAATCTTATAAAACTCTGCTGGGAAACTATCGGGACTGGGAACTTTGCCTGACTGCAAAGAGATAATTATTGTAGCAATCTCCTCAAAAGAAATGGGCTTCTCCAGCAGTAACTGCTTCTCTGAAGATAGTGAAGGAATATTTAAATTATACAAAAAATTTCACTACAGAGGCTGAATCTTTAATTGATTGAGTACTATGGAGCTTAGAATAATATTTACAAAAAACTTCATTTATCTCAACATGATCAGCAGTAGTCATTCCATCATCTATACATAGTTTTTATTTTGGCTGGCTAAAGGCTTCCCAGCCTTATCTCCATATATGTAGAATTTAGATTTACTTTTTAAAAGTTGAGTCTGTATAGGGTAAGTAAGAAGCAATGAAATCTAGTTTTACGTTTGACGTTTTCCTTTTTTATATATATATATATATATATATAAGTAAAACAAGGTTTTAGAATTAAGACATATTGTTGATCAATGCATTTCAACTGGTTGGCTAGTTCATCTCCCTCTGAATTGGCACTCTTTTTTACTTTAGCCATAAAAGAGATTATTTTACCTCAATGTAGGGTTTAAAGGAATCCCAGATTACCAAACCAGAGACCTCAGAGGAGTAATTTTTATTAAAAAAAAGCAATTTGATCTTTCATAAATTGCAAAAAATCAGGATCAGACAATAAAATTGGATTCAAATGCCATTACTTCGTGTTCTAGGTAAGTCTGGGATATTAATAGATAAAACCACCAGAGTATGATCTGATATTATTATACTCTCATATTTACAAGAGTCAACAGTGCAATTAATTGTTGGTCTGTGAGGAAATAATCAATCTGCAAGTAAGTATGACATACATTAGAAAAAAAAAAGAGAATTCCTTATGATTAGGATGGAGAAATCTCCAAACATCTATAATACTAGACTGCAACATAAATGAATTAATAAGTATAATGGACTTATTTAAAATAACAGTTTTGGGAGATCAATGGTCAAGCACAGCGTTTAGTCATTAGTTTAAATTGCCTCCTACAATCAAATAATATAAATTTAAATCTGGAAAAAGAAAGATGTTCAAAAAAATTTGGATCTTCAATATTGGGGCCATAAACATTAACAAAAAATAGTTTATTATAAAGTTTGCCAGACAAAATCAAAAAGCATCCATTAGTGTCAGTGATAACATTATGTTTGAATCAAAATTGAAACGCCTCTAGACTTAGCCATAAATGATGAGTGGAAGTGTTGTCCCAAATGTTTAAGAAATGAGAGGTATCAGATAAACACAGATGAGTTTCTTGTAAAAAGGTTATCCCAGGTTGAAACTTTTTAATATGTGAAAAGACTTTACATTTAATCAGATGGTTCAAACTCGAGATATTCCAATAAATTATATTAATACCTTTAGCCATCTGAAAAAATCAAAATCAATAATATAATGAAAAAAAATTTAGATCAGTAAAATGTAAATTAATAAACTAATAAATTCTTTCAAAGTATCGAGGCATTCCCAGTCAAAAACAGCCAACATAACTTCCCATACAAATCCCAGACTAACCTTGTTAATCTTTCTCCCCCGCACACAATTATCCCAAACTGTCCTTGACACTATGCTCATAAACAAAACAACTGCCCCACCAAATCTCACTGTTGGCAGCACTCCCAGAAAAAAAGTTTAAAAAAAAAGCCAGGTTCCCACAACCATTAGACATATTATGGCTAAAAGAAACAAGCAAGACCAAAGTGAAAGACATTAATAGATTGAAAGTTATATTGCAAAAAAAAAAGAAAATCCAGAAACCCAACTAAAAACGATTAATTAATTCGAAAGAGAGAGAATTAGTAATCCTGTAGCGGAAAAGAAAGAATAAGGAAAATGACTCTTCTCCAATTATAAAAATAAGTACAAAGAAAGAAAGAGCTAAGCAGAATCCACTTTAAACCATAAAAAGCTATTAATACCATGGCACAATGAAATGACCAAGCAAGTGTTAAGGAGCATTCAACTGGAACTCATGCTGCGGTGCATAAAGTTCCCAAATCGAGATTAACCCGCAACCTCAATAGCAAAACAAGAAAGAAAATAGAGCCAAAGTGTCAGTACTTGACTAAACAGTTGACGTTGTCAAAGATTATTCCAAAAATTTAGAGAGTTGAACCACTTTGGAGATTTGTCCAACAGAGTGATTCGCAGTCAGGCTGGGAAGAGCAGTGAAGGCTTGTGTCCAACTTTATACAGCTGAGACGTAACATCTTTATATTGACACTGTTTTTTCCTCTCTCCTGGCTTCTTCTCCATATCCAATTATCACCTTTTGTGTGTTGGTCTGTATTCACCCCCCCTGCCATTTCTTTTATTTAGGCGCCTGCATGCTTTTTCTCATACCTTGAAGAAGGGCTCAGGACCAAAACGGCTGTAATACATTTTTACCACCTATGGACACTGCGATATCTGTTGAGTTCCTGCAGCATTTGAGTGCTTTTACTGCAGTCACAGCTAGTGCAGACTTTTGTGTTTCACTCAGGAGATATTTTGTGTCCAGATTGTGTCACTCCTTTACTGGACTCAGGAACTTGGTGCTCTCTATTCTCTTCACTATTGAGCTGTAAAGGAAGTTCACAATCATCTCCTTTGCCTTATCCATGTTGAGATTTGGGCTGTTATTTTCATATCATATCTTGAAATTTTCCTCCTCTTCTCTGTAGCGCAACTTGTTGCTGATGAGGCCAACTACAGGTAGTTCTTGACTTCCAACCTACATGAGTTATGTCCACCCGCTCATATGACCAAAATTTTTAAAAAATCTTTATTGAAACTACTGTACAACTACATATTTTGTATTAAAAGTACTGTATACAGTGGTCGCTGCTCACCTTAGCAGCCTAAGGTCCCCATTATAGGTTCATTTGTTGAATGTTGCATGACCTGAGGCATGAACAACGGAGCGAATTTGACATGACCAACCTGAGTTCAGTCAATCCTTTGGTCCCCATTACAGTCATAAGACGGGACTACCTGTACTGTCATATCATCTGCAAACTTGAAGAATCTGTTGGAAATGGATATGGTGATGCATTTGTGGGTCAGTAACGTGAACAAGAGTGGGTTAAGAGCACAGCCCTGAGGTGTGTAGTGCTCAATGTGATGGTGCTTAACATACTGCTGCCAATCTGGACAGACTGGTCTTTCTGTTAGGAAGTCCAAAATCCAGTCACAGAGAGGGCTGTTGGGATCCAGAGAGGAGAGCTTTCCCACAAACCTCTGGGGTATGATTGTATTAAACACTGAGCTGAAGTCAATGAAGAGCAGCCTAGCATATGAGGCATAGTTCTCCAGGTGGGACAGGATGGAGTGGACGGACAAATGGTCCAGTGTCTCTGGAGGCTCAAAGCATTTCATAATGGTGGAGGTCACTGTCACTGGTTGCTAGTCATTGAGACCTGTTACAGTTCTCTTGGGTACTGAGATAATGGTAGTGGGGATGATAGACTACTTTAGTGATGTATTGAAGATGTCCATATGGACCTCCATTGCTTGGTCTGAGCAGTCCTCAGTATGTGACCAGGTACGTTGTCTGTCCTTGTCTTATAATGTAAGAGGGGAAAGCTTTATGGAGACAGTGGTGGAAATATGTTGGAAACCTGCAGTCAGACGAAGTGAGAGGAAACTTCCAGGCAAACCTCAAAGCAAAGCTCGACGTTGCAACCCGCCTCACGGACCCGTCCCCTGAAACCCTCTGGGATCAGTTGAAGACTACCATACTGCAATCCACTGAAGAGGTACTGAGCTTCTCCTCCAGGAAAAACAAGGTCTGGTTTGACGAAAACAGCCAGGAAATC
Source organism: Narcine bancroftii (assembly GCF_036971445.1). Lineage (NCBI taxonomy): Eukaryota > Metazoa > Chordata > Chondrichthyes > Torpediniformes > Narcinidae > Narcine > Narcine bancroftii. The sequence continues at coordinate 27,652,934 of NC_091475.1, forward strand.
CAGAAGCTGCTGGCAAAGAAGCGAGCTGCCCACCAGGCTCACCTTACAAAGCCGTCCTGTCCAGAGAAGAAACAAGCCTTCCGTCGCGCATGCAGCCATCTTCAGCGCAAACTCCGGGAGATCCAAAATGAGTGGTGGACTAGCCTCGCCAAACGAACCCAGCTCAGCGCGGACATTGGCGACTTCAGGGGTTTCTACGAGGCTCTAAAGGCTGTGTACGGCCCCTCACCCCAAGTCCAAAGCCCGCTGCGCAGCTCAGACGGCAAAGTCCTCCTCAGCGACAAGATCTCCATCCTCAACCGATGGTCAGAACACTTCCAATCTCTTTTCAGTGCCAAACGCTCAGTCCAAGATTCCGCCCTGCTCCAGCTCCCTCAACAGCCCCTAAGGCTAGAGCTGGATGAGGTTCCCACCCTGGATGAGACATATAAGGCAATCGAACAACTGAAAAGTGGCAAAGCAGCAGGTATGGATGAAATCCCCCCCAGAGGTCTGGAAAGTTGGTGGCAAAATTCTGCATACCAAACTGCATGAGTTTTTCATGCTCTGCTGGGTCCAAGGAAAGCTGCCTCAGGACCTTCATGATGCCATCATCATCACCCTGTACAAAAACAAAAGGAGAGAAATCAGACTGCTCAAACTAAAGGGGAATCACGCTGCTCTCCATTGCAGGCAAAATCTTCGCTAGGGTTCTCCTTAATAGACTAATACCTAGTGTCGCCGAAAATGTCCTCCCAGAATCAGTGTGGCTTTCGCGCAAACAGAGGAACCACTGACATGGTCTTTGCCCTCAGACAGCTCCAAGAAAAGTGCAGAGAACAAAACAAAGGACTCTACATCACCTTTGTTGACCTCACCAAAGCCTTCGACACCGTGAGCAGGAAAGGGCTTTGGCAAATACTAGAGCGCATCGGATGTCCCCCAAAGTTCCTCAACATGATTATCCAACTGCACGAAAACCAACAAGGTCGGGTCAGATACAGCAATGAGCTCTCTGAACCCTTCTCCATTAACAATGGCGTGAAGCAAGGCTGTGTTCTCGCACCAACCCTCTTTTCAATCTTCTTCAGCATGATGCTGAACCAAGCCATGAAAGACCCCAACAATGAAGACGCTGTTTACATCTGGTACCGCACGGATGGCAGTCTCTTCAATCTGAGGCGCCTGCAAGCTCACACCAAGACACAAGAGAAACTTGTCCGTGAACTACTCTTTGCAGATGATGCCGCTTTAGTTGCCCATTCAGAACCAGCTCTTCAGCGCTTGACGTCCTGCTTTGCGGAAACTGCCAAAATGTTTGGCCTGGAAGTCAGCCTGAAGAAAACTGAGGTCCTCCATCAGCCAGCTCCCCACCATGACTACCAGCACCCCCACATCTCCATCGGGCACACAAAACTCAAAACGGTCAACCAGTTTACCTATCTCGGCTGCACCATTTCATCAGATGCAAGGATCGACAATGAGATAGACAACAGACTCGCCAAGGCAAATAGCGCCTTTGGAAGACTACACAAAAGAGTCTGGAAAAACAACCAACTGAAAAACCTCACAAAGATAAGCGTATACAGAGCCGTTGTCATACCCACACTCCTGTTCGGCTCCGAATCATGGGTCCTCTACCGGCACCACCTACGGCTCCTAGAACGCTTCCACCAGCGTTGTCTCCGCTCCATCCTCAACATCCATTGGAGCGCTTACACCCCTAACGTCGAAGTACTCGAGATGGCAGAGATCGACAGCATCGAGTCCACGCTGCTGAAGATCCAGCTGCGCTGGATGAGTCACGTCTCCAGAATGGAGGACCATCGCCTTCCCAAGATCGTGTTATATGGCGAGCTCTCCACTGGCCACCGTGACAGAGGTGCACCAAAGAAAAGGTACAAGGACTGCCTAAAGAAATCTCTTGGTGCCTGCCACATTGACCACCGCCAGTGGGCTGATAACGCCTCAAACCATGCATCTTGGCGCCTCACAGTTTGGCGGGCAGCAACCTCCTTTGAAGAAGACCGCAGAGCCCACCTCACTGACAAAAGGCAAAGGAGGAAAAACCCAACACCCAACCCCAACCAACCAATTTTCCTTGCAACCGCTGCAATCGTGTCTGCCTGTCCCGCATCGGACTTGTCAGCCACAAACGAGCCTGCAGCTGACGTGGACTTTTTACCCCCTCCATAAATCTTCGTCCGCGAAGCCAAGCCAAAGAAGAATAATGAAAGAGGGGAAAGCTTTATGGAGACAGTGGTGGAAATATGGAATGAGAGGAAATGGTGAAAGTGGCCATAAATTACAATGTTTAATAGATATTTGGACAGTTAAATAGATAGGAAATATTTGGAGAGATATTGTCTAAATGCAGGCAAATAGGACTAGCTCAAGATAGCGCCTTAATCGGCATGAACATGCTGGGTTGAAGGGCCTGTTTCTGAACTGTACGCCTTAACTCTATTTTCTAAGTGAATCACAGTGCTCTAGTGGTGAAGGGGGAGAATGTTAAAGGTGATGTATGGTGTGTCCTGGATAGTGCTGAATTTCTTGAGTGTTATTGGAGCTACATTCATCCAGGCAAGTAACATCATACTTCTGATCTGCCTTGTAAATAGCTTAACAGCTTTATGGAGAAGAGTCATTCACCACTTAGCTGGTGACTGCTCTTGTAGCCAGATTATTTATGCAGCTGGTCTATTTAAGTATTCTTGTAAATGCTAAATGCCAAATGCCAGGATGATGATGGGCATGAATTTGTAACCTTGGTGCTCTTAAATGTCATAGGGCGATGCTCTCCAGTACTTATTAAGTTGATTTTTTAAGATCAAGTTTGTGCTTAGAGTGAAAATTGGAATTTCTTAATTGACAATAATGTTTTTCATTGGATAATGATCAAGAACAGGAGACTGACCACCACCACAACCTCCCCCTCCCGCTCCCCCTCCCGCTCCCCCTCCCGCTCCCCCTCCCCCCCTCCCGCTCCCCCTCCCGCTCCCCCTCCCGCTCCCCCTCCCGCTCCCCCTCCCGCTCCCCCTCCCGCTCCCCCTCCCGCTCCCCTCCCGCTCCCCCTCCCGCTCCCCCTCCCGCTCCCCCTCCCGCTCCCCCTCTCCCCCCCGCTCCCCTCCCGCTCCCCCTCCCGCTCCCCCTCCCGCTCCCCCTCCCGCTCCCCCTCCCGCTCCCCTCCCGCTCCCCCTCCCGCTCCCCTCCCGCTCCCCTCCCGCTCCCCCTCCCGCTCCCCCTCCCGCTCCCCCTCCCGCTCCCCCTCCCGCTCCCCCTCCGCTCCCCCTCCCGCTCCCCCTCCCCCTCCCCCTCCCCCTCCCCCTCCCCCTCCCCCTCCCCCTCCCCCTCCCCCTCCCCTCCCCCTCCCCCTCCCCCTCCCCCTCCCCCTCCCCCTCCCCCTCCCCCTCCCCCTCCCCCTCCCCCACCCCCACCCACCATCAACGAATTGGGAGAGGGCATTTCTACTCCACAATACTTCAGTCAAAATTCCTTGGCCAAAATGCTGCATTACAGGCAGCCCCTGTGTAGTGACCATCAGTTGTTTGGATAATGAAAATTTGCCCTTGGAGAAATCGCATATCGCTTCCCAAAATTTTCAGGGACAGAATAGAATTTACTCTCACAGAATCTAGGTGAATACACAATTTGGTTTTTTTTTCAACCTCTGTTTTTTGATGTATGCACAGTTGATGGAGTTTCATATTATGGAAAAACATAGTACAAATTTTTTTTGAAAGGGGAGCAGCAAGTCACCTGTATTTTTAACTTGGCTTTGAGTCGTCGAACAGATGTGATACGAAGCTGAGATTTAAATTGTAGTTGAAGTGATTATGGTAGTGAGGATAAAGAATTAAAGATGAGATCTTTCAGGTAGGAAAAAAAAATGAGGTAAGTTTGAAGGAGGATAGTAGAATCTAAGGTTTTAAAACAAGTTGCAAGTTTGTGGTCTGAAGAGATAAGGAGATTGAATAAAAAGGTTTATGGGATGGGGATGAAAGGACTAAAATTGCCTTGAGTAAGTTGAGCGGAAGTAGAAATAAAGTTATGATGAATGATACACGTGGTTTCTTTATGATGACATACGTTTACTGCTATTGCACTTGGGAAAATAAAAAGAAAAAAGAAATTGATTGTGGTGCATGGTGAGCCATTTGTGGGTTCTTGGAGTTTTGAACTTGTTCAGTTCATGTTGCAACTAGTGTTAATTACAAAGCATGATCATATTGATGGTTGATGCTGTATCTATGAATAAACTGGCTCGCTGCAGTGCACATATAGTAAGTTCATTACCATTGTCTACACATTGCATGGGGATGTGTGAAATTAGAAAGTAAATAGAGGTAAGCCTGACCTCTTGCTGTGCCCTAGGAATTGACATTGAGACATAGAATAATTCTGTAAGGAAATAAAGGTCTGGATGCATTGTATTTGGCATTCCAGCTGCTGGTGCATCAGACATGGCCCCACTAGAATGGGTATACACCTACATATTTTTTGCTGATAATTAGGTGTGGAGAATCATTTGGTTTGGAGTTGGGTTTTAGCTGCTGTTGACTGATAAGAGGCAAGTCCTTTATCACTAAAAACACAGAAATGCTTGAGAAATTCAGCAGTTCTTGTAGCTCTATAGGAGATAAAAATGTATTACTGATGTTTCATGTTTCAGTCCTTTATCGCTGGTAGCTAAATGATAAGTTTACATAGTCAGCAAAAAATTAAATAGTTTCCTCTGTCTCAATATTGTTAATTAACTATTCATTTATAACGCTGGTCAACAAGCTTTTTCAAAAGGTTTGCTTCCTGAAAAAAAAAAAATGGGGTTCATGATAGACAACTTTCGGCTGAACACAAAGATAATTTCAGATTTGCTGTATTACACGGGATGTTGGAGAAACATTAAATTAACTTTGATTGAATTTAGCATGTTAATCGCATAATGACGCTGGCACATTGTGTTAGTTTAACTGATCTAAACATGTTTTGCTGCTGATTTTCATTTGTACGCAGCATCTGATGCCTCTCATGTCAGTGTCCAACAATAGTCGGCCAGCATTGGTGGATTCCAGTGGCCCTTGGTACCACTCTTCCATGGTCGCAATGTCCTTGTAAAATCTTTCACCATATTTGTCACTAACTGCACTAAGGTCAGTAGAAAAGAAGTCCAAGTGCGAATACAGAAAATAAATTTTCAATGACGTGTTGCACTACATGTTTTTGTATGCCTGAAGCATGTTGTCAATCAGCTGGGTGTAGTTTGATGCTCTGTATATGTGATCTGCTTTTATAGCCTATTGGCATCTATCCTGACTAAGCATGCCCAACCCTAAAGACAACATTTGCATAGCACCTGGACTGAGTGCATGCTTAGACTGACCAAAACAGCTTGCCATATGGGCATTATACTAGTAGACTTAAAATATGACAAGAAATCACAAACACAGATTATATCTAAAAAAAACAGTAGGTGATAGAACAATTGTAAGGTGATTTTCATGATCAGCAGCTCAAAATCCATAAGATACCCAAAAGTGTTCAGGAAGCAAAATCTTTGTTGTCCAGTGTAATCTGTATCAAAACAAAATGGGAGGTGCAGACATTGTGTGATGAAAAGCTTTAGTTGAGGCCAGATAGCTTGCCAGCCCTCATTTCAGGGTTGTATTTGGATGGTATACCAGAGGATTGATGAACTCTATTACATTTAATGGAATTATATCTCTTTCCCTGTAGAGGAAAAACCCTGCTGGCTAAAGATGGCTTAGAACAGACCTCTTAAATTGAAGAATAACTATTTGAAAAGTTCATCCACCATTTGGAAAACATCTAATTTTATCAGTGGATAAAGAAGCCTGTAGATAATTTGACAGTATTTTAGTGAATGTTAAATTGAAATTCATATCACTGGATGGCAGTATCTGCTCACTTTTTAGAAACACAATTTTTCAGTTTGCTGTATTTCTTTTGCTCCTAAGGTCATTTGAAATGGCTGATTGCTGATAAGTGCAGTATTTTTGTTCACGTGACATTGAGATTGAAATGAATATGAATAAAATTAAAAGTAAAAGGCTGGTGTGGAAAGCACTTTAAATTGGCAACATGATGGTGTTGATAATATTTATAGGTATCAACGTATTTGAATAGTAAAAGTGGCATTTAAAAAAATTTAAGTGGCTTAGATATGTTATTGCTTAAGACATTGGAGTGGGCTGCATAATGTAATTTAATTTTAAAGTTATTTGTGCAATATAATCTAGATATACATCCAAGTATCATCTCATGAGTCTCCAATTTTTTCCCCTTTCCTAGATCCCCAAGTCTCTATTGGCAGTAAACATTCAGGCCAAATCCGTAGCATACCACGTTTGCTATTCCATGTACTGTTTGAAGACCAAGGACTACTGTGCAGAAGCTGACCTTCACAACATATTTGGCTTCTTGTTCCCAATTGTGTGACACTTGTTTGAGGGAATCATTGCTTTAAGTAGTTTCACTTTCAATCAGGAACATACTATATTGGAGGCTCTCTTGGGACTTGCCCATAAATGTGATGAACAGTACGCTGCAATGGTGGCTTTGCATACGAAAGACATTTTGATCATGTTAATTGTGCAACATTGTACAAGTTTTGACCAAGACATTTTGCAGTGGCAGATCATTTTTAAAAAAAAAAGTGTATTAGATCAATATAAAATGACAGTATAGACCCTCAGCACATGATGTTCTGTCAACTAATAGAAACATACTCAACAAATTAAACTGAGGGTTATGTGAGTAAAGTAGGGAAGGTTTAATTTGTTAGAGTACATACATGACATCACATACAATCCTTTTTCCTGCGGGCCAGGTAGAATTACCACTTCTTACTGGTGCAAAAAAAACTGTACACAATGTACACATGTAAACAAATAAATGTAAACAACTTGCTGTGTAATGCAGAGAGGGGAAAAAAAACCCACAAAAAATAAAGTGTAAAAGTAAGAGTCCTTATATGATTGAAATTGTTATTGAGGAGTTTGTCTGATGGTGGAGGAGTAGCAGCTGTTCCTGAACCTGGTGCTGTGATTCTTAAGGTACCTATACCTCTTTTCTGATGGCAGCAGCTGGGTGGTGTGGATCCTTGATGATTGCTGCCGCTCTCTGTCGGTAGCATTCCCTGTAGATGTTCTCGATAATGGGAAGGGATTTGCTTGTGGTGTCTTGGGCTGTGTCTACTACCTTTTGCAGGGTTTTACGCTCAGGGTATTCGTGTCCCCATACCAGACCATGATGCAGCTGGTCAGCACACTTTCCACCACACATCTGTAGAAATTTGCCAGGGTTTCTGATGTCATACAAAACTCCTGAGGAAATAGAGGTGCTGACGAGCTTTATTTACGATGCCATTAGTGTGTTTGGTCCAGGAAGATCCTCCGAGATAGCGATGTCCAAGAACTTAAATTTGCTCACCCTCTCCACCTCTGATTTCCCACAATGATCACTGAATCATACATACCTTGTTTTCTCTTCCTGAAGTCAACAATCAGCTCCTTAGTTTTGATGACATTGAGTGAGAAGTAATTGTTGGTGAGCCATTTGGCCAAGTTTTCAATCTTCCTCCTGTATGCTGACTCATCGTCTCTTTTTATACAACATTTGTAGATGGTGTTGTTGACGTACTGAGCCACACAGTCATAGGTATAAAGCAAGTAAATCAGGGGGCTAAAAATGCAGCCCTGTGGTGCTCCAGTACTGATGGAGATTGTGAAGATGTGTTCTTTCCAATCCGCACTGGTTGTGGTCTGTAGATGAGGAAATCCATGCTCCAATTACAAAGAGGGGTGTTGAGTCCAAGGTCTTGGAGTTTGCTGATCAATTTTGAGGAGATGATGATCAAATACTGAACCGTAGTTGAAAAAGAGCATTCTGATGAATGCATCTTTGCTGTCCAGGTGTTCCAGGGCTTTGTGCAGAGCAAGCAATCATCCCCCATAGACCTGTTGCTACGATAGGTGAATTGGAACTGATCTATGTGGCCGCTCAGATAGGAGCTGATATGCTTCAACACCAGCCTTTAAAAGCACTTCATCACTTTTGATTTGAGCGCTACTGATTGATGGTCATTTAGGCAGGTTACCACACTCTTCTTGAACACCAGTACAATTTATGCCTGTTTGAAACAGGTGGGTACCATCCCCTGTCGGACTGAGATGTTGACGACATCTGTGAATACGTTGGTAAGTTGGACAGCATAGAGTTTTAATACTTGGCCATGGTACTGTGTCCAGACTGGATGCTTTCCTTGGATTCATTCTTCTGAGGATAACCTGCACGTCATCCTCTGATATGGACAGGGGAGGATCATTGAGGACATGGGGGAGGGGGGAGGGGTATGTGCGTAGTGGTGTTTCTTTCTTGTTCTTGTGGTTGAATCGGGCATAGAAGACATTGAGTTCATTAGGGAGTGAAGCTTTGCTGTCTCCTACTGCACCAGATATTGTTTTGTAGCAGATTATGTCATTTAGGCCCTGCCACTGCTGTTGTGTATCCCACGGGGTTTCCATTTTTGTCAGGTAACTCCACTTTGCCAGGGAGATGGCTTTCTGCAGGTCATACCTGCTCCTTCTGTAGTGATCGGCATCTCCAGACTTAAATGCCTGTGATCTGGCTCTCAGCAGGTTCTGGATTTCATTGTTCATCCAGGTCTTTTGTATGAGGAAAACCCTGGATGATTTGGTGGGGATACACTTGTCCACACCTGTTTTGATAAAGTCTGTGACAGCCCTGGTGTAATAATTCAAATCCTCAGCAAAGTCCTTTGAACACCCCCCAATAGACTGAATTGAGGAAGTTCTGCAACCTTTCTTCAGCCTCCTCCAAACCCCTTCTAGCTGACCTGATCTCTGGAGTCTCTCTTTTCAGGCACTGTGTGAAGGCAGAAGGAGCACAACCAGATTATCTGACTTGTCAAAATGCAGCCTTGGGAAAAAACGATAGGTCTTCCTTGTTGTAGCAGTGGTCGAGTGTGCTAGGTCCTCTGGTACAGCATGTTGCATGCTGGTGGTAGTTGGGCATGGTTTTTTTGACACAGGCCTGGTTTAAGTCTCTGACTAAGATTTGTAGTGCATTGGGGTTGGCTGTCTTGTTTACTGACCACATTATATAATGTCTCCAAGTGCCTGTTTGTAATCTGCATTGGGAGGCATTGGTGAAAATCACTGATAAGAACTCTCTGGCTAGATAAAAGGGTCTGCATTTAATTGAGATTTGCTCTATGGCAATAGAGCAGGAGGTTTACATGATACCAATATTCTCTAACACCCTTGTATTAACAAAAAAAAACCACACAATTCCCCCTCTCTCATACAGATGTGTTCTGGTGTTTTCTACTTTTGCCCAGGTACTTTTTGTCAACCCTATCTAGGCATCTCATAATCATGTAGATCTCTATTAAGTTACCTCTCGTCTTTCTTTTCTCTAAACAGAAAAGTCCCTAGCTCTGTTAACCTTGCCTCATAAGACATGTTCTCCAATCCAGGCAACTGGATTGTAATCCTGGTAAATCTCCTCTGCACCCTCTCCACAGTTTGCACATCCTTCCTGTAGTGAGATGACCAAATTGAACATAATATTCCAAGTATGGTCAAATCAGAGTTTTATAGAGCTGCAACATTACCTCATGACTTTTGAATTTGTTCCCCTGACTACCGAAGGCCAGCAAACTATAAGCCTTCCTAACTAGCCTATCAACTTGTGCAGCCCCCATAACCTTGAGGGATCCAGAGATTTGGACCCCAAAGTCCCTCTGTTCTTCCAAATGGTTAAGAATCCTGACATTAACCATGTCTTCTGCCTTTGATCTTCCAAAATACATCACTTCAGGCTTATCCGGATTGATCTCCATTTGCCCAACTCTGCGACCTGTCTATATTCTTGTAACTTACGACAACCTTCTACACTATCCACAACATCTCCAACCTTTGTATCATCTACAAACTTACTGACCCATGCCTCTGACCTCCATCTACTACTAATCTCTGCCTTCTGCAGGCAAGCCATTTCTGAATCCACATAGCCAAAGTTCCATGGATCCTACGCCTTATGACTTTCTGAATATGTCTTCCATGGAGAAGCTTGTCAAATTCTTTACTAAAATCCATATACATCACATCTACTTTGATACATCACATCTATTTTGATACTTCCTCAAAATACTCAGTTGGGCTTGTAAGGTGTGATCTACCCCTCACCAAGTCATGCTGACTATTCCTGAGACTATAAATGCTCATAAATCCTGTCCCTTGGAAACCTCTCCAATAGTTTGCCCACCACTGACGCAAGACACTTTTGTTGAGATTTCCCAGGTTCTCCCTATCACCTTTTTCAAACAAGGGGTTCATATTTTCCATTCTCCAATCCTCTGGTACCACCATTCGCTTACCTAACTCCTTGTCATAACCTGGGGTATATCTCATCTGGTTCCAGGGACTTACGAATTCTAATGTTTATAAGATCCAGTGCTTCTTCCCTTAACCACAACATGCTTTGGCATGTAAGCTTGTTGTGTACTGACCTCACATTGACCAAGGTCTGTCTCTGGTGAACACTGAAGCAAAGTATTCATTTAGGACCTTCCCTACCTCCTCTGCCTTGAGGCATGTTTTGCCTTCTTTATCCATAAGCGGCCCTACCTTCTATCTCGTCATCCTTCTGCTCTACACATATGCATAGAATGCCCTAGGGTTTTCCTTAATCCTCTTGTGCCCCCTTTTAACTCTCCTAAGTATTTTTCTGAGTTCCTTCCTGGCAACCATATAATTCTCATGAGCTCCTCCTGTCTTTTGCTTCCTAAACCTTCAGTATATATGTCTCCTTCTTGCTTTTAAGTAGCTGTGTCATCTCTTTTGACAACCATGGTTCTCTTATCCTGCCATCTTTTCCCTGTCACGATGGGTCAAACCTATCCAGAACCTCATGTTTAGGGTCCCTAAACATCCTCCATATTACCTTTCCCCTGAGAACATCCCAATTTATTCTCCACAGTTCCTGCCTAATCCCATAATATTGAACCCTTCCCCAGTTAAACACTTTACCATTTGGTCTACTCTTATCCTTGTCTATTGCTGGTCAGGGAGTTGTGGGCCCTATCACTGAAATGCTCCCCTGCTGAGAGGTCTATTACTGACCAGTACTAGATTTGGTATGGCCTCGCATCTTATCGGCTTGTCCATGTACTATGTCAGGAATCATTCTTGGACACACCTGACAAATTCCGCCTCTTCTATAAAAAATCTTCCATATCAATAACATTTTTTTCTGCACCATTCCAAAATCTGCCTAATTATGTCCTTCTCGATCCTGAGGGCTATTTGGTGGCCTATAGACTACATCCAATACAGTGATTGCTCTCTTCCTGTTTCTGACTTCCCACACTGTCTCTGTAGACAATCCTTCCACAATGTCTTACCTTTCTTCAGCTCTGATACTATCACTGATTAGTAAGGTTACTCACACTCCCCCCTCCCCCCAATCTTTTAACCCCCCCCATCCTCTTCCTTTTAAAATATCTAACCCCTGATGCCTGTATTGACTAATTCTGTCCTCACGTCAGCCAAGTCTCTGTAATGACCACAATATTGTAATTCAAAGTTGATGAAGTGCTCAAATCTGAAACTTTGGTTATGTATCTTTTTCTTTGCTATATAGAGTACACTGTTTGGCCTGCTGAGTTTCTCCAGCATTGTGTTTTGACTTCATCTGTGAGAAGTGCATCCAGCTGCAGCTCCTTACAAACCATGTAATTAAATTGGAGCTGGAGCTGGATGAACTCTGGATCATTTGGGAGGCTGAGGGGTTGATAGACAGGAGTTACAGGGACATAATCCACCGAGGAAGCAGGAAGAAGGTGGTTGGGTGACCATCCAGAGAAGAAAGGGAACAGGTATCAGTGCAGGGAACCCCTGTGGCTGTTCCCCTCTATCACATGTATATAATTTTGGACTCTGTTGATGGGGATAACCTACCAGGGATAAGCCATGGCTGTCAGGTTTCTGGCATGGAGTCTGGCCTTATGACTAAGATAGAAAAGGAGAAGAGGTGAACTGTAGTGATAGGGGATTCCATAGTTAGGGGAACAGATAAGCGGTTCTGTGGAAAAGGTTAAGATCCCGGATGATATGTTGCCTGCCAGGCATATCTCAGATCAAGTTCACAGTATTCTCAAGAGGGAGGGTGAGCTGCCAAATATCATTGGTTATATATTTTTGTCTTCGCTATAAAGTACACTGTTTGACCTGCTGAGTTTCTCTCAGCACTGTTTTTACTTCAACCATTGTGTCTGCAAACTTGTGTGTTTTATGACAGAACTTATAAAAGGGCCACCTTGCAATATACAAGATAAATGAATTAACTGCTAAAGGTGGAAAAACTCATAACATCACTGAGTCACTTATTTTGCCTTTAGTGTCCATAATATCTGACATTATTAACTTAAATGCCAAAGAAACTATCCAGACAATTCCTTTGAGTAACTCCACTGTTTCTAGATGAATTGATGAGATGACCAGGGACGTTAAAAAAACAATTAGTCATGTTATTACTATGCAAGAAATTATCTTTGCAATTAGACAAATCTACTCTGCAAGCGAGTGATGCTCTTCTCATGGATTATGCCAGATTCTGGAATGGAAACAAGCTGATGGAAGAGATGTTACTTGCCAGAAGGATTAAAACAGATACTTAAAGACTGACTATTTACAAAGAAGTTAAGAATAACATAAATGAGAATAGTATTCCATTCACAAATATAGTTGCTAGTTCATTGGTTGGACGATACAGAGGTTCATCACATGCATTGTGTTCTTGCTTCAATCATGGTGTCTGTGGGCTTTCGTGTTTGACCACAGAGGAAGTTGTAAGGGATGCTATTGGCTTCCCTGACCATCCACATTCTGCGTGGAGCATGTCTCTGCCGAACTTCTATTCACAATTCACAATGAAAAAAATAAGCAAAACCTTACCTTTTTGCTGAAATCGTTTTGTTCCTCGATAGGGTTGTCTTTTCCTCGGCCTTTTTCATATCATCTGAGAATTTATTACAAATCAGTAATATTTGAATTGCTGCATTGAATTGAAGACATTTCATAACAATAGAAGTAAATTGGAGTAGAAATTGCATTCTGTTGGGAGGAGTCACATGATGGAGTAGTGGCCAGTAGGGTAAAACCAGCCCTCTCCAGAAAATAGATAAAAAAAGTCAAAAAAAGATAAAGCTTAGCAAATATAAAGTATAAGAAATAGAAGATAAAGTTGCAGAGAAGAGAAAGAAGATGGCACCCAAGAAGGAAAAAGTAAAAACAATGGGGGAAAAAAGAAAAGTCACCAGAAAAGAAAGAAGAAGGCCTTACCTGCACAAAGGAACAGGGAGCGGTGATGGGGAAGAATGCCCGATCTCTGAGGTTGGTGTCAGCCCTGCGGAGTCACGACCCCCTGACCAGTGGACTGCAAAAATAGCTCTCTGAAGCAACCAAAAGTGCGCATGTGCAGTGCGCAATCAAAGGTAAAAGAAAACACCAACGGGAGGGGGCTCAGCCGAGGAGCGGGCAATCACGACGCAACCAGCTGAGGGACGCCCAACACCAGGGCCCTCAGCTGGAAGATGAGGAAGGCGGCAGGAGAGGGAGTGAGGAAACAAGCGAGGAAGAAAGTCGACGGGGTGAACAGCAGGATGCCTGACAGATGAGCAGCCCAGGAGGGGGAGGATCAACAACAAGAGGCCCAGCAAGAAGAGGCCTGACAAAGTGATACATCAGGAGAATCAGAAGAGCCACAGATACAAAGAAGAGAAGAAGACACAAACACAGGTACAGACACCGAAGAAGAGGAAGAAGACCAAGATCTTCACAGAGAAATAGAAGGTAAAACAGATGGACAGAATATAGATAAAGCCTTTTTTGAAGAACAAATGAGAGCATTAAAAGAATGGTTGTCATTAGAATTAAAAACAGAAGATAAAATGCAAAGTTTAGAACGGGTCATGACAGAAATAGGGAAAAGCGTAGAAAATGTGGAAGAATGAGAAACGGCTGTAGAAATGGAAGTAAATGACAAGAGGAAAATTGGAAGAAAGTGACAAAAAAATTAAAGAGACATGAGTTGTTATCTCAGAAAATTGATATGTTGGAAAATTATAGTAGGCGAAACAACATAAAAAATAGTGGGCCTGAAGGAGGATGAAGAAGGCCCAGACATGAAGGAATTTATAAAAGAATGGATTCCAAAGGTCCTGGGAATGACAGAAACGCAGGAAGAAATGGAAATAGAAAGGGCACACAAGGCACTAGTACCGATGTAGGGCTCAGGCCTAAAATGTTGGTGATGTATTTTCACCTTTGCTACATAAAGGCACTGTTTGACCTGCTGAGTTTCTCCAGCATTTGTGGTTTTTTTTTTCCACTTAACCATGATGTTAACAGAATTCTGTTTTACCTCAGTTCAATGGTTTGCTCGTTCAAATTTAGCATATGTAGTATACTACTGTATTTCAGTTTTAAATATTTCAAACGGGATAAACTTGGCTTTACCAATTTGAGAAATTAATTTTATAAAGAACACTTTGTAAATGAGAGCATAAACTGTAATACTATATGTTTTTTAAAATGTGTCTTCTGATTTTTTTATCACCCGTTTCAGAACCAAGAAGAGCAATTTTCATTTACCGCAGAATGGAATGATCCCAATGCAAGTCTAATTCGTCGTTATATGTTCCTGTATTATCCAAAAGATGGATCTGTTGAAATGGTAAAGTTTTAAAAAAAATTTTTTACATATTTTTGAGGTTTAAAAAAATTAAATACTGGATCATGGATGATTCAAACACTAGCATGTAACAATGCAGTCAAATTGTCAAGTGTATTTGGCATGCAAGTGAAAAAAGTCCTTAACATGACTGTATGCATCAAAATAGCTTCATGGACCCAAAATTAAATCTTATAAGAACAGTGAAAGCTTCATTAATGCCATAATTATTTCTATATTCATATTACCAGCTAGAATCTTCTCCAGAAAAACCTTGAACAAAGCATTGCCTCATTGCATATCTAATACTAGCTGTATTTTTACTTGAGTCTTGTTTTCTTGTTCATGTGACAATTGTATTTCATGTTTATAATCTGAAACATGTTATTATTAGATGTTATTCATCTTTTGCAGTTTCTTCAATTTACCAAGAATGAATCATGAAGGTTCTAATACCTTGATGTATAAAAATATTAATAGTATCCTAGCTACAACAGGAATAAATTATTATATTGGATTGTCAATTTTTGTATTAAAAAATACAACATTTCGAACTTTATCGTACTTCACTGCAAGTTCAAGATCCTATTACTGTTATGAGCCCAGAGGACCCCAAAACCCAGCAGCAATAGATATTCACCAAGACAAGTGGTTACTTAAACAAAAGTTGCTTTTAATTATCTTTAAACATGAAAACAGAATCATCCTTTAACTTATCACTATTGACTTAACTAACCTAACTTAATCCCCTTCTAATTCTAAGCACATGTAAGTTCAGGAAAGTTCTTTGGTTCATAGTCCAATCTCACTTCTCATTCCTTTAAGTTCACTGGTTACAGGCAATTCTTATACTGTGCACAGAATTTAATATTTATAAAGTTCACCAGGCTTTGGTGCTTGAAAGGTAACTGGTTACTGCTCAGGAAGGTTCTTGTTGGTTTTCAGAGAGAGATTCGTTTTATGTTGACACCCGCAACTGATTCTTTTTTTAATCAGCCACTTCAGTCTTGCCCAAGATACTTGCTCCCTCAGGGTTCTCCAGATGATAACCTCTTTCTTTCAGGTCATCACAGAGTTCCTTTTTGTTTCTCTTATTTCAAGTGAAACATTAGACAGCCAGTCCTCTCCTCTTGCATGAACCACAAGGGCTTTGACCAGGCTGAACTAAGCACTCACAAGCTGTCTTCCTCCCTCCCTCTCCCTCTCTCTCTCTCTCTCTCCCTCTCTCTCTCTCTCTCTCTCTCTCTCTCTCTCTCTCTCTCTCTCTCTCTCTCTCTCTCAGAGAAAGCTGCTGCGGCTCTGACAATTTCTTTCATCTGTTGCCCTTTTGTAAACAACAATCCATTAGTGAAGTCTCTTAGGCACTCTCCAAAGCTTTTGCAAAGGCTGTTGACCCTGACATGTCTAGCAGTAGCAGAGCTCCAGTATTTTATAGAAGATCTGTTTTAAAGTGTTTGCATGTGACCTACAGATTTTATATAGTTAAAGGTTCATCTCTAGCCCTCCAGGGATGTTTCATTCATCTTTGTGATTTGATTCAAATTGTTGAGGAGATTAAATGAGATACAAGTGACTCTTAGCTTCCTGTTGCTTTGATTATTTATCCAATTTCCAACCTGAGTTCTGTCTTTGGCCTCCTAAACAGTTGTAAACAAGCTTTGTCTTTTGACTGGGCACAATATAGCTTAACAAATAGCACAACATTAAAAATTCATTTAATCAGCCATTTTGGCCTTCCATCTTACATCCAGCATTGATTTTTATTTTCTTCTGTCCTTTGGCAATTTCAGAGTCCATTTATTGCCTTCTATTTTCATCCCATGGGTGCATCATTTGTTATTCACCAGCCTTTACCACCCTTTCCTCAATATTATTCTGCTCAATGAAAATGGAGATATGTCTATTGATTTTGATCAGTATATACTATGCACTAGTATTTTAGTGGGACTTGATCACTGAAATATAAACTCTTTGTTCACCATAAATGCACATTTCCTTTGTCCCTCAATTTAATTTTGGATGAGAGCAACTTGCTTTAATGCTCTTGTCATTCACAGATGGGGAGGAATTTTAAAGTAATCTGATAAAAGGATGAAACATCTAATCGCTATTTAATCCACTAGAAAATAGGATAATACAAATAGTCTTAGAAATTGGATTTCTTCATGTTTTGCTGGAATGAAGTGTGGTCTTCTGCTGCAATAGACATTGTCAACTAAATTCTCTTGCTTCTCATGTGAAATTGAAACCGTTTCAAAATTGTTAAAAAAAATTATGCTATGGCAACCATGCAATACTATTTGATGCTCCCAGCATTGCTATGCCTTGGGTGTGTTTGTTATTTTAATCCAAGGCATTAGCCTGAGTTTTCTTGAAGTATTTCCCAGCCTCCCCCAATCCTTGATGTACAAGGAATGCTCGGTGTCAATATCATGCATTAATGTCATCTCAAATTATATGTAGTGTTCAAAATGGATGTATAAAGTTTAATTGTCTTTGCATCTATCAGCTTGTTCATCCTGCAATTTACATAAAATGAGTGTTGTTGTACAGAAGGTCATTTGACGTCTCTGGCAGGAAACTGGTCAGAAGTCTCCTCATTTGCCAATCGAGGTTTAGATCCACCCACAAGTGAGGCTGCCACGCAATTGGTCCTCATAGGTCATGTTGATGCCCCCCCCCACCCCAGACACAATTTGTTCTCGGATCACGTGGCACACTGAGCCCCACCCCACCCCCCACCACACACACACTCCCCACTATAAAACCATTATGTGGAGCAACTCATTCTGGAGCTCCACTCCAGGTTAGGAGCCAGAGATGATGCTGGAAGACTAATTCTGAGGGGACCGATCCAGGTTGTGAGCCATGGGCAATGCTGGAGACCATTTGAGTGGTGTATGCCAGTACAGGTTGGAGCTATTGTGGCCTATACCTGGGAGAGAACACTGTGTTTCATCCATTGTAATTAGATTAGTGTCCTATGTTAATTAGTGTACCATGCTTGCATATTGTAGAGTAGTGTTACCCCAGCATCACAATCGAGATCAACATTCATTGGAGCGACTTCATCTCCAACATCGAAGTACTCGAGATGGCAGAGGCCGACAGCATCGAATCTACGCTGCTGAAGATCAAACTGCACTGGGTAGGTCACTTCTCCAGAATGGAGGACCATCGCCTTCCCAAGATCGTGTTATATGGAGAACTCTCCACTGGCCACCGAGACAGAGGTGCACCAAAGAAGAGGTACAAGGACTGCCTAAAGAAAGCTCTTGGTGCCTGCCACATTGACCATCGCCAGTGGGCTGATATCGCCTCAAACCGTGCATCTTGGCGCCTCACAGTTCGGCGGGCAGCAACCTCCTTTGAAGAAGGCCGCAGAGCCCACCTCACTGTCAAAAGACAAAGGAGGAAAAACCCAACACCCAACCCCAACCAACCACTTTTCCATTGCAACCATGTCTGCCTGTCCCGCATCGGGCTTGTCAGCCACAAACGAGCCTGCAGCTGACCTGGACATTACCCCTCCATAAATCTTCGTCCGCGAAGCCAAATCACAAATGTCATCCCACTTAAGCTCTTGCTACAATGGTCTGTTATTGCATTATTCTGGTGCCTAAGAAGAACAAGGTGATCTGCTTTAATGACTATTAGCCAGTGGCACTGATGTGTACCACGATGAAGTGCTTTGAAAGATGGGTTGTGGAGCAGATCAATTCCTATATCTCAGAAAGGACCTGAACCTACTTCAATTTGCCTATTGTCATACCAGGCCAACAGAAGATGCAATTTCACTGGCTGTTTACTCTGAGTTAGATAGTCTAAACCACAGGGGTACCGATGTTAGGTGTTTGATAATTGACTATTGCTTGACATTCAACACCATCATACAAGCAAAATTTATAACCAAACTAAAGGTTCGGAGACTCTGTTCAACCCTCTGCAAATGGACAATGTATATGACAATAAATTCATTATCATAAAATGGGCTCTCAGGATTGAGGATTATACTTCAGTACTTATTTATTGTCTTATAGCGTACCCCTATGCGAGCATGGAGAAAAACAACATGCACACCAAAGCCTTGGGAAACAAGACTGATTTATTGCTCTGGTTGTCATGCTTATACAGGCCCTGGGCGCTGATGTCAGGGCCCCGCGTCATTGGAATGCCGGCCTGGGATTGGCCAGCGTTCCCGTTGGAGTTCCCCATATTCCCGCCATGCCGAGGTCACTTGGGACGAAGGCTAGTGTCAGCCCCTGGTCTGCGTTTGCCAGCCATTTTGTGGGTCAGACTGCATCTCTGTGCACAGCTGCTACACAACACCCCCCACCCACATCCAGAACCGGTGATTGGGCCATTGTCCATGGCCTTGGGCAGTCTGACCCTGCATCACGGGGGGGAGGAGTGGAGACTGGCTTATTACAGTCCAGATATGCCAGTTTCAGGCAGTCGATGGTAAAAGTCTTCTTTCCACCGGTCGAAGGTGGAGCCGTTGTCCCTAATGACCCTGTAGGCCCCTCGTAGGGTCGTTGTAGGGGCAGCTGGTGTGCGACCCTTCTCACAAATATGTACTGACAAGTCTTTAAGTCCCTGGGAACGTTATGTTTGGGCTGGCTGTGTGGTGAGGGTTGTCGTGGGACCAGGGACTCCAGTTTTCACTGCAAGTTCTTGAGGGTTGCCGTGGGGTCTTCTGGTGTTTATCAGGGGCCAGGAACTCCCTAGGAATGATCAATGGCACACCGTAGACTAGGTCTGTTGCCAAGACTTTAAAGTCCTCCTTCAGCGCAGTACGAATTCCTAACAGGACCCAAGGCAGTTCGTCCACCCAGTTGGGACCATTGAGCCAGGCCGTTAAGGCTGACTTGAGGTGCCTGCAAAAGTGTTCCACTAATCTATTGGCCTGATGGTGATATATCGTAGTGTGGTAGATCTGTGTCCCCAAAAAGTTACCCAGCGCTACCCTGTCCGAGGTCAGGTGCTCTGGGACCCCGAATCTGGACACCCGAATCTGGACACCCATGTGATGATGAGTGCCCTGGCACAGGTTTCTGTGGTGGTATCAGCCAGCGGGACTGCCTCCGGTCATTTCGTGGAGCTGTCAACCATGGTCAAGAGATATCTCGCCCCATGGAAAACTGGTAATGGCCCCACTATGTCAATGTGTATATGGCTGAACCTGCGTCATGCTGGCTCAAAAGTCTGTGTGAGCACTCTCATGTGAACCTGCACTTTGGAGGACTGACAGTTCGTGCAGGTTTTGGCCCACTGGCTGACCTGTTTACAGGGGCCATGGATGCACCAGGTTGTGGATGACTTCGAAAATCTGGCGCCTCCATGCAGCCAGAACAATGGGGCGGGGGCTGCTGGTAGGGACATTGCACAGCAGTGTCAGGTTACCTGAGCCAACAGGAGGCTGGAGACAGCTATCCTATATGTAGGGATCTTAGGTCCTGCTGCTGCACTTTGGTGAGGGCCTCGTAGTTGACCCCAGACCAGGTCGTTAACCGATTACGGGGCGTGACAGAGCATTGGCTACCATGTTGCTTTTCCCTGTGATGTGCTGTATGTCCATGGTAAATTCGGACATGTAGGACAAGTGTCTCTGTTGTCAGGCTGACCATGAAAGGCAAAGGTCAGCAGCTTGTGATTGGTGAAGACCTCAAACTTCCGGCCTTCCAAAAAGTAACAGAAATGTCTTACTCGGTACAGCACCAACAACTCTCGGTCAAAAGTGCTGTATTTGAACTCTGGGGGGTGGAGGTGCCTGCTGAAAAAGGCCAGGGATTGCCACTGGCCCTCAATGAGCTGTTCCAGCACGTTCCCCACCACTGTGCTGGAGGCTTTGACTGTCAGTGCAGTAGTTGTCTCTGATCTGGGGTGGACCAGGAGGATGGCGTTGGCCAGCACATCTTTGGCATTTTGGAATGCCCTTGAAGACTCATCGTCCCAGGTAATGTCTTTTGGGGTGGACCAGGAGGATGGCGTTGGCCAGCACATCTTTGGCATTCTGGAATGCCCTTGAAGACTCATCATCCCAAGTAATGTCTTTTGACTTGCCTGCCATCAGTCCAAAGATGCGTGCTGCTGCCAGTAAGAACCTGTGGTAGAAGTTTATCATACTGACGAATTCCTGTAGCCCTTTCACAGTGCATGGCTTAGTGAAGTGCCGGACCGGCTCGACCTTTGTGTCTTTTTATCCTGTGCCCCAGGAAGTAAATGGTGTCCAGGCTGAATTGGCACTTTACGGGGTTGATAATCAGCCCGAACTCACTCAACCGGGTGCACAGTTGTCTAAGATGGGCGATGTGGTCTTTGCAGCTGCAGCTAGTGATGAGGATATTGTCCAAATAGATGCTCACAAATGGGAGGTCCTGGCCCACTGCCAAAGGGGGTTATAATTTTAGTCTTGGTGATGTCCTTGGGGTGAACTAGTATTTGGTGGTATCCCGGATGAGGTCTACCTTGGAGAACACCCGTGCCCCGTGCAAGTTAGTCTTGGATGTGGGGAACGGGATATCTGTTGGGCGTGGTGGCCTTGGTGAGGTGACAGTAATCGCTGCCACATGATCTCCAACCCCCTGCTGATTTGGGCACCAGGTGGAGGGGGAGGCCCAGGGACTGCTGGATCGCTATTCATTCCCCAGCTCCTCCATTTTCTTAAACTCCTCTTTCACCAGGCTGAGCTTTTCGGGAGGGAGTTGACTTGCCCTGACATGGAGCGGGGGGGGGGGGGGGGGGGGGGGGGGGGGGGCCTTTAATCAAAATGTGGTACCTTATCCCATGCTTTGGCTTGGCCGTGGAGAACTGTGGCGCCACTATCAAGGGGAACCCCACCAAGATGCAGGTGAATTCATTGTCTGACGGGGGGCAGAAGCTTGGCTTCCCCAGAGGCAAAGTCTGAAAGTTCTGGTGTGCATCAAGCACCGTCCCTTGAGGTTGAAAAGCAAGCAGTGAACCCGAAGAAAGTTGGCCCCCAGGAGTGGTTATGCCTCTGCTACGAGAGCGAAGGTCCATGTAAAGCAGCTGTTGCCGAACTGAAGGGGAATGGTGCAGGTCCCGAAAGGAATGGAGGAGCTATTGTCTGTCCTGTCTGTCTTTGCAGTTGTCAAAGTCTGCATGGGGTAGGACACATCTTGGCGCCAGTGTCAACCAGGAAACGCCTGCCTGACGAGGAGTCCCAGAAATAGAGGGGGGAATCACGTCGGCCAACTGCCGCAGCCATCAACATCGGTTGGCCAGGGCGTTTCGTGAAAACCTGCAGGGTGGGAGGCATCGATGGGCCTCCACACCCCGTTGTTGATTATAGTAGCATAGCTGTCCTCGGGTATTAACCTGTCTCTCTGCTGGTCTTGATTCGCAGCCACCTGTTTATGGGGCTTGCACCCGGGCCATGACCTTCTGAGGTCACTGAAGTCCTTGTCCATGAGCAAGAGTTGGATATCCTCAGGCAGCTGTTCCATAAATAACTGCTCAAAGAGCAGTCAAGGCTTGTGGCCCTTGGTTAGAGTGAGCATCTCATTCATAAGGGCCCTGTCCCCCAATCCGTTCATATTCAGCAATTGCCCAAAAGTGCGGGTTAACGGCTCTTTGAGGGCCATGTATTTTCCTTGCTCCGGAGGCTGCCATAGGAAATCTACGACCCTTGCCACTGTGTCCTGATTGAGGGCGCTCACGATGTAGAAGTAGCAGGTGTCGTTGGCAGTGATGTGCCTAAGCTGGAACTGAGTCTCGGCCTGCTCAAACCACACGTGTGGCTGCGACTCCCAAAATGTTGAGAGCCTGAGTGAGACCATGTGGATGGTTGCTGGCTCCACTTGATCCGTATCTTTGGGTTCAACTGCTGATTGGACTTGTTGGGGCCACCAATATAGCATTCTTGCTATCCGAGGTGGAGAAGAATGACATGCATACCAAAGCCTTGGGAAACAGAATGTTTATTGTTCTGGGCATCGTACTTATATGGGCCCCAAGTGCTGATGTCAGGGCCCCACGTCATTTAGGATGGGCTGGCATTCCTGCCAGAGTTCGCCATCTTCCCACCGTGCGGAGGTCACCTGGGACAACGGCTGGTGTGCCACTTGGTTAAAATAGCACCATGTGAGAAAATCTCGAATGTAGCAATAAGAGCTCTTCTCTTGTATTACTCACCTGCGTGCTCTGTTCATGTGATTTAAAGTCGTTAATTGGGAGTCAGTTTAAATGATAAAACTGAGTGCGTGTGTAATCCGCCTGGTAGGCGAGATTGATAATGAAGTAAAACTAGGTTGCTGCATTTCTATTAGAGGAATGGCATTTTTTTTGTGCAAAGAATTATATTGATTTTATCAAGGTTAATTTTGACATCCTGGACATTCTGCATTGGTTATGTGTAATGAAGGAGCCTATCAAGTCATGCTAACTGATTCTAAAGATGTGAAAAGAATGTGTCAGCTTATAAGGTCCAGTTTAGATCACTTCCAAATTCCAATGTAGTAGCAGAATGTCAGTTTGTGTTCATTTGTTTGTTTGTTTATTTTTGAAAAAAAAACAATCACCTCCTTTGCAGGAGTGACTACTGACTGATTTAATGTAGAATAACCATTTCTGATGATCTGTCTCAAACTTTTTTCCTAGCAACACAAATGGTGTGCCTTTCCCCCTTTTCTGTTTTGATTTTCTGGCTTTGTTTATATTTTAAAATGAATAATGAGCAATAATTTTTGACATTTTTCAGTATGACATAAAAAATCATCGTACCTTTCTAAAACGGACAAAATATGAGGAATTGCGGCCAGAAGACTTGTTTGTGGGCAGTATAATTACTGTGTATGCTCGTCAGCTGAAATTAGTAGGCTATGGGGACCAATATACAGCACGCAGACTCGGAAGTAAGAAACAAAAGTAAGTTATTTTCTAACTATACTGGAGATGTGTGAATTCCTGATGAGAATGTTATTTCAGTCACTTTTAAAACTGTTAAGGTTCTTAATGTCATTATCCCTGGAAATGTGATTAAATAATTTTTGTTTGTGAGTCTTTTTGAAATTTATACTGTCATAAATGCATGTACAAATATTTGAATTATTTATTGTATTTAATACATAGTTAGATCTAGGATAATTGATTTGAGCTGCACTCAACCAAATTGATGCTATTATCCTTAGAAGTGACTTTCAATAAATTGAAGTTTTGGTGCCCATTACGCCTGAATATTGGCATTCTAGAATTTTGATCTGACTTGTTACTTTGTGACCTCGGGCATATTGCTTTCATTATTTAGTATGCATGTAGTCCCAAAGTGCAGATTTGCAACATTTATACTTATAAAACATGCCAAGTACTACTTCTGACATATTGAAGTAAGATTTGTCCCTGGTATGGAGTAAGGAGTATGCCGGGCCATGAATTACACATATTGTGTAGATGGTATAGTTTTGCAGTACCAGTGTCTAATAGAACCTTCATGGTTTTCCAGTTTTGAGCAGTAGATTGTTTCAAAATAGCAGTGCTACATGATATAATGGGTGATGCATCAGTGTAACAATGAGATTTTGTATCTAAAGAACTGTGCTGAATCATTCTGATAAATAATTTTGTGTACATATGCCTCTAGATCAGCCATTGTCAACCTTTTTTGGCTATACATTTTTTCTTACTACTGCTAAGGCTGTCACAATGAATCTTACTTTTAATTTGGTTATGTATTCTATTGATGTTTATAATCATATAATTCAACGTGGCCATTGTATATCTTTCTTTTCACTTCTTTTCCTCATCCTCGTCACCTCCATCCCCTTTTTTCTATTACTGTTTTTTTAAGTTTTCCTTTTTAATCTCAATATATGACATACACTAAAAACATGAAATATCCCAACAATCCCCACAACCAATAACTCTTTAACCCCAAATGAACCCCTCCTCCTTGGGTTGCCCCTTGTCGGCAACCACAACTTCCATTTCCATTTGGTTTGCGATCTTACTTGCAAACGTCAATCAATTTCGCAGTGACTGTTATCCCCCCCCATAGAACACTATTTTCCTATACATATAACAAAGCTCTCTTTTTTCCCCTTCTTTCCCTCCTTTCCCTTCTCTTTTCCATCTTCTTTATATATACATTATCTTTACTTTATATTATTACATATTTTTGTATATTTTCTTGCTGATCTTCCTTCTTGTCACTCCTCCTCATCTTCTCTGCACACTCTCTCAAGCTTGCCACATCCTTCCTGTAATGAGGCGACCAGAACTGAACATAATATTCCAAGTCTGGTCTAATCAGAGGTTTTTTTTTGTAATTCTTTATTTATGGCACTATGAACCATATCAATCAAAATATTTACAGATATATCTCTTTAAATATGCACATAAACGTTCAGCAAATTCTTGGGCTTTCTTTGGATCCGAGGACAGCCTATTCTGTTCCCCAAGGATAAATACTTTGAGTACTGCTGGATGCTTAATATAAAGTTATAACCTTTCTTCCACAAGATCATTTTCACCGTATTAAATTCTTCCTCTTCTTTAAAAGTTCAAAACTTATGTCCGGATAAAAAAATATTTTTTGTCCCTTATATTCCAACGGCTTATTGTCTTCTCTAACTTTATTCCTTGCCTGCTCCAATATGTTCTCTCTTGTCGTATATCTTAGAAGTTTTACCAATATTGATCTCGGTTTTTGATGTGGTAGCGGCTTCGGTACTAGTGCTCGATGCGCTCTACTATTTTTATTTCTTCATGTAAATCTGTCGTTCCCAGCACCTTCGGGATCCATCCTTTTATAAATTCCTTCATATCTGACCCTTCTTTGCCCTCTTTCAGACCCACTATTTTAATGTTGTTTCGCCTACTGTAGTTTTCAAATACGTCAATTTTCTGTGACAATAAATCTTGTCTCATTAATTTTTTTTGTCGCTCTCTTCCATCTTCCCTCTTAAATCATTTATCTCCATTTCTACAGCAGCTTCTCGTTCCTCCACATTTTCTACTCTTTTCCCTATTTCTGTCATGACCAGTTCTAAACTTTGCATTTTGTCTTCAGCTCTTTTCATTTTTCTTTTAATTGAACTAAATTCTAATGATAGCCATTCTTTTAATGACCTCATTTGTTCTTCAAAAAAGGCTTTATCTATATTTTGTCCTTCTGTTTTGCCTTCTTTCCTGTGAAGATCTTGGTCTTCTTCCTCCTCTTCTGTGTCTGTATCTTTGTCTGTGTCTTCTTCTTCTCCTCTTCTTGGTATCTGTGAATCTTCCACTCTTTCTGATGAGCTACTTCTGTGTCCTTGATGGGCCTCCGGCTGCTGTATCTCCTGATGATGGTCGACCCGCTGCTGGGCCTCCTGCCGCAGGTCGTCCCATTGTCGGTTCACCCTCTTCCAGCCCCTCGTTCCTTTTCTCACCGTTCTTCTTTCCTGTGTGCTTCCCCCAGCCAAACGCCTCGGTGCTGGGCATCTCTCAGCTGGTCGCTCCGCAGCTAACCGCTCCTCAGCTGAGCCCTCCTCCCGCCAGCATTCACCTTTTCTTTTGCATGCGCAGTTGTGTACCTTTGCTTGGCTCCGAGAGTCATTTTTGAAGTCCGCCGGTCGGGAGGTCACTGCTCCTCCGGGCACTCACCAGCTTCACAGGTCGGTTGCTCCTCTCCACGGTGGCTCCCTGTTCTGATGTGCAGGTAAGGCTTTCTTCTTTTTTCTCTGGTGATTTTCCTTCTTCCCTTTTCTCTGTCATTCTTACTTTCTTTTTTTTGGGTGCCATCTCCTGGCTCTTCTTTGTAACTTTATCTTTCTTTTCCTGTATTTTATGTGTATTGGGCTCTGTTTTTTTCAAACTATTTTTTCTTTTCTCTGGAGAGGGCTGGTTCTACTCGACCAGCCACTACTCCATCACGTGACTCCTCCCGTCTAACCAGAGGTTTAAAGAGCTGCCATATTACCTCACAACTCCTGAACTCTATCCTCCTTCTAATGAAGGCTAGCATAGCATAAGTCTTAACTGCTCTCTCAACCTGTGCGGCCACTTTGAGAGATCTGCGGGTTTTCTCAAAGGATCTTGAAGTTATCAAGGGTTATCTTTATTTACGGTTTTTAAATGTTGTTTAAGTTTGCTTGGCCTCGTGCTTGCATTTGAAAATGTATCCCAACAAGACAAACACATGGGCAAAGAAGAATTTTGCACAGATGTAATGAAATCACCTAAAAAGTATTCCACTGAATATTGCCGAGCTAGCAGAAGGAGGTATCCATTCACGACCCATTGTAAAAGCTCAAAGCGAAATGAGGGCACTTGTGGATGTGCGAAATATGGTACAAAACACTTATTTCCTGTAATTGAAGATGATAGAACAAGAGAAAAACTACGTGGAATTCATAGCCAAAGCTGCTTTCATGTCTGTCAAACACAATTCTATTAAAGCAAGGAATGCTCTGAAAACATTGCTAATTTTCTACATTTATCCAGGTCATTCTAGGGTACCTCCAACCTTGGGAATAAAATCTCACATAACTTGGCAACTATTAAATTTGGAAATACAGCACAGTAACAGGCCATTTTACCCACTAGTCTGTGCCATCCAATTTACTCCCAATCAACCTACATCCCCAGTATGTTTCGAATGGTGGGAGGAAACTGGAACCCCCGGTTAAAACCCATGCAGACATGGGAGAACGTACAAACTCTACATACAGCAAAACCTAGCAGTAAAGTCCTTTCCTTCCAGAAAAATTGTTTAATCCATTCAGTTTCCATGCCCCCCTTATGCACCTTGGGGACCCCCTTATTAAGGATTTCAGTCTATGACTCCCCTTGTAGGTGTTTTGCCCCCAGAGGAGCCATGTGGCCCAAGTTGAGAATGGCTGTTTTAGATTTAGTAGATGAGGAAGAAGGCCTCATCGCCTAACCCTAAACTGAAAATAGATTTAACTGTTTTCTATTGCTCCAACCTCTCGGGAGAATGGCAAGCTTTGTGTCTTTCAATATTCAGCTCTCTGTACAATAAAGCTATGATATTATGTTGTGAGCAATTGTATCTGCATACATCTTACTACTGTCGAATAAATAGTTTAACATTTGAAAACCTAGGACCTGAACAATATGCCCAGCCAATTTGAAATGGACCTGTAATCTTGAGTAACACAACCCAGCATTATCATTCCTCGAAAGTATAATTTCTAATACTTCAGTGATGATGATTAATAACACTAAGTCTGTGATGATATATGGCAATAAATACTACTTAATATAAAACCACTAAGCTATTAATTTTTAGTCGGCCGTTTTCCTATCCTGTAACATTGGAAAAATCAGAATTTATTGTCACGATCACGTCACAAAATTTGTTGTTTTGCTGCAGCATCATAGCGCAAACATTTATATAAACCACCTAAATAAAAAGTGCACAAAGTCAAAGTCAGGCAGTGTCTTTGGCTCATTATTCATTCAGGAATCTGATGGCAGCGGGGAAGAAGCCGTCCTTGTGCCACTGAGTGCCCATTTTCAGGCTCTTGTACCTTTTTCCTGATGGTAGCAGAGTGAAGAGGGCATGGCTTGGGTGGTGAGAGTCCTTGAAGATGTCTGGATGTCTGCGGCAGGAGGCTGCTTTCTTAAGACCCTGCCTTTTGTAGATGTCCTCGATGGAGTGAAGACTGGTGCCCGTGATGTTGCAGGCCAAGTTAACAATGCTCTGGAGTTTTTCTGTACTGAACATTGGCACCTCCATACCAGGCAGTGTTGTAACCAGCCAGAATCCTCGGGATGGGGGTTGGTGGGGGGGGCGTAATTGCACAAATTTTGTCTTCTCAGGGAGACTGACATCAGCAGGTCTTGCAAGCATTGGGAATCGGTCCGAGCTCTGAATGTTTTGACATGTCCAAGTTTCAAGATTAAGTTATTTTCATGTACATAAGTGCAATGTACAGATGCAATGAAAGTCTTGTGGAAGCTTTCCAAATATAAAGAAAACATGGTCTGAGTCTGTGGTTTTGAAGTAGTGTTATGATGAGGGTAGTGTTGTGAAGTTCAAGAGTTTGATACATATTGGAAAGAAACTATCCTTGTGTGGTGAATCTCTAAGCTGTCTGCCTTCCCTTCGGCAAGCCTTGCTGTACTAACATTGGCTGTGCATTATCTCTACTGTTAAGGACACTCCCCTTGGGTATAACTGTGTCTGCACCTATTGTCTTTCATTATTGAACCATGAGTTTCTGCTAATAAAAGCCATGATTATTGTTTGACCGCATCATCTTTGTCTACTTCATTAACTGCCACTTCATCTTGAACCTAGAGGTGCCTGATTTCAGGCCTGAAGGTAACAGTCAAAAGCGAGTATGGACTTTAATGAAGTTTACAGCTTTCTTGAGGTAGATACTGCTACACTACCAATTCAGGTAATATTTGGGAGAGATTGTTAGCATTTGGAGGCATAGTGAGAAAGTAGAACCATAGAAGAATTACAGCACAGAAACAGGCCTCCTCGGCCCCTCTAGGTTGGGGTGATCCACTTTTTATTGTCTAGTCCCACTGATCTGCATTCAGTCCATAGCCCTCCAAACCTCTCCCATTCCTAATACCTGTTCAAATTTCCCTTAAATGTTAAAATTGAGCCCACATCTACCACTTCAGCTGGAAGCATTTTACACATTGCTACCACTCTCTGAGTGAAGAAGTATCCCCTCATGTTCCCCCTAAACTTTTCCCCTTTCACCTTTAACTCATGTCCTCTTGTTTGAATCTCACCCACCCTTAATGTAAAAAGCCTATCTACATTTACTCTGTCTAGCCCCCTCATAATTTTAAATATCTCTATCAAATCACCCGTTATTCTCCTATTCTCTATGGAATAAAGCCCCAACCTGTTTAACCTTTCCCTACAATTTAGTTTCTGAACTCCGGGCAACATCCTAGTAAATCTTCTCTGCACTCTCTATCTTATTGATATCCTTCCTCTAGTTAGGTGACCAAAACTGGACACTATACACCAAAATTGGCCTCACTAATGTCTTATACTGTACAACTTTAATATAACATCCCATCTCCTGTACTCAATCCTTTGATTTATGCCAAATGCCAAAAGCTTTCTTTACAACCCTATCCATATGACACACCACTTTCAGGGAATTATATATCTATATTCCCAGATCCCTCTGTTCTACCCCACTCCTCAGTACCCTACCATTTACTGTGCATGTCCTTTCTTGGTTTGTGCTTCCAAAATGAAACATCTCACACTTGTCTGTATTAAATTCAATCTGCCATTTTTCAACCCACTTTACCAGCTGGTCCAGATTTCTCTGTGATCTGGTCATGTTATTTCAGGAACCAAGAAGCTTTAAGAGTCTTGGGGAGAGAGGCTTGAAATAAGACAGCTGCTCCTTTCTTGCCCACAACTCCCTCCAGGGCATTCTTGCTCTCAGCTACTTTCCTTGATCTATTCTCAACACAATTTCTGTTTTCATTGTTTATTTTTTCCTCCCTCCCCTCTCCTTTTTTCCCAATGATCAACTGCTTTATATTTTTATTTATAGCATTACAAGCAAATGTTTTGAATAAAGGAGGCAAGTGCAGAAAAGACCCATTTGTGGCAACCCATTTAACAGCAAGCAAACCAGCTCCGAAAATGGCAGATGTGCTGTGGAAAACGTGGGAAATTGACCTGCATCCAACACATTTTTTTCTGGGCTGATAACATCACTGATGATGTCACTTCCTGTCCATGTGACGGAAGCAGTGTGTGTGTGTGTGTGTGTGTGTGTGTGTGTGTGTGTGTATCTCTCTCTCTATCTCAACTTGACAACTTGTACATCAATGTCTATAATAGCTCAATGTAGAATACTT
Source organism: Narcine bancroftii (assembly GCF_036971445.1). Classification (NCBI taxonomy): domain Eukaryota; kingdom Metazoa; phylum Chordata; class Chondrichthyes; order Torpediniformes; family Narcinidae; genus Narcine; species Narcine bancroftii. The sequence continues at coordinate 27,683,498 of NC_091475.1, forward strand.
TGTTACACATTCAGTATTAACTCTCTGATGAGAAAAAATGAGTTAATGTGACTGCATAGAACACTACACCATAGTACAGGGTCTTTGGCCTGCAATTTATGCTGACCTATACAAATACCAAGACACAAGAGAAACTTGTCCATGAACTACTCTTTGCAGACGATGCCGCTTTAGTTGCCCATTCAGAGCCAGCTCTTCAGCGCTTGACGTCCTGCTTTGCGGAAACTGCTAAAATGTTTGGCCTGGAAGTCAGCCTGAAGAAAACTGAGGTCCTCCATCAGCCAGCTCCCCACCATGACTACCAGCCCCCCCACATCTCCATCGGGCACACAAAACTCAAAACGGTCAACCAGTTTACCTATCTCGGCTGCACCATTTCATCAGATGCAAGGATCGACAATGAGATAGACAACAGACTCGCCAAGGCAAATAGCGCCTTTGGAAGACTACACAAAAGAGTCTGGAAAAACAACCAACTGAAAAACCTCACAAAGATAAGCGTATACAGAGCCGTTGTCATACCCACACTCCTGTTCGGCTCCGAATCATGGGTCCTCTACCGGCACCACCTACGGCTCCTAGAACGCTTCCACCAGCGTTGTCTCCGCTCCATCCTCAACATCCATTGGAGCGCTTTCATCCCTAACGTCGAAGTACTCGAGATGGCAGAGGTCGACAGCATCGAGTCCACGCTGCTGAAGATCCAGCTGCGCTGGATGGGTCACGTCTCCAGAATGGAGGACCATCGCCTTCCCAAGATCGTGTTATATGGCGAGCTCTCCACTGGCCACCGTGTCAGAGGTGCACCAAAGAAAAGGTACAAGGACTGCCTAAAGAAATCTCTTGGTGCCTGCCACATTGACCACCGCCAGTGGGCTGATAACGCCTCAAACCGTGCATCTTGGCGCCTCACAGTTTGGCGGGCAGCAACCTCCTTTGAAGAAGACCGCAGAGCCCACCTCACTGACAAAAGGCAAAGGAGGAAAAACCCAACACCCAACCCCAACCAACCAATTTTCCCCTGCAACCGCTGCAACCGTGTCTGCCTGTCCCGCATCGGACTTGTCAGCCACAAACGAGCCTGCAGCTGACGTGGACTTTTTACCCCCTCCATAAATCTTCGTCTGCGAAGCCAAGCCAAAGAAAAGATACAAATATACTTCACACAATCAACATTTCCAGTCAATTTTGATTTTGAGATTTATGATCAGTTTAACCTCCAAAAAAAATTACTTTTCAAGAAGTATTAGTCTCGTTTGACTAATTCTGAGTTTAATGCCTATTAAATTGAAACATGGAAAGTAAATGTGAGCTTACCATTTTGCTGGTACTGGCAGTAACAACAATGTTACAGATTGAATTTTTTTAAAGTTGGTGTATCTTGTTAATTTTGTCTAGAATTGTGGGTATTGAATAACTTTTTATTCCTGTTGTTTTCTTTTCAGGACCCTGGGTATAATAAAACCAAGTACAGAAACTAAATTGGGAAATTTGATTGACCAGATCTACAAATCAGGGTTGGTTATAACAAAAGCAAAAATGGTTGACCTAACTAGGTAAGTAGTTCTCTATTGATTTCTATTGTTGAAATCTGAAAATACCTTTTGCAATATAATGCCACTGCATTAGGATTAAAAGAACCATTTTTTAAACAAAAGTGCTGCTTCTTGGCACTATTTGCAGTTAAATTTATGGAAGTTATTAACATAAGAGGCCATTCGGCAATGAAGCCCACTTTGGCTCTCTCTGCAATAATCTAGCCAGTTGCATCTCCCTCCTCTAATACTGTAACCTGAAGGTTCTTTCCATTAATATTTAAATTAATTTCTTATTGAAATCATTGATTACTGAATATTCCACCTGGCTAAATGGGGAAATAGGGGGACATTACCACTTGCTGCCTAAAATGTTCTTCTTCACATTCCTGTCCTGTATCTCTTTTGTCCAAAACTTTAAATCTGTGTCCCCCTACCCCTATCTAGCATCGGCTATAATGGGATCAATCATTTCCAGTTATAGGACCAGCACCATTATATTCTGCTCAATGGATTTGAGGCATATATATTTGATATTAAAGCTGACAGAGGCCTAATGAGATTACATTAAGGTTAGAAATACTGTGACAGGTTATATCTATGTGTTTATATTGTACATAGATATGTTTTTGGGAGATAAATTGGGGCAGGTTTTTTAGGGTAGGTCACATACAAACACTTTAAAACAGAACTCATTAAAATACTGGAGCTCTGCTCAAACCAGACAGAGCAGCTCCTGGGGGCCTTTGCAAAAACTTTGGAGAGTACCCAAGGGACTTCACTAATGCATTGCTGTTTGCAAAAAGGCAACAGATGAAAGAACTCATTGGAGTCACAGGTTGTCTGGAGTTGGACTTGCTGTTCTAAGAGGGTCATGTGGTTTTTGCAAGCAGAGAGAGTTGAACAGCTTTTTTCTCAGAGAGAGAGAGAGATCAGTTCTGCATTGCTACAGTCGGCAGCAGCTGGGACTGGAACAGGACAAGCTGGAAAGCTTGTGGGAAAACCCCATTTGGAAGACGGGTTGTGAGTGCTTAGTTCAGCCTGGTCAAAGCCCTTGTGGTTCATGCAAGAGGAGAGGACTATCTGCCTAATATTTCACTTGAAATAAAGGAAACAGAAAGGAACTCTGTGGTGACCTGAAAGAAAGAAATTATAATCTGGAGAACCCTGATGGGGCAAGTTTCTTCGGCTGATTAGAAGGAATCAATTTGTGTCCAGCAAACAATAAAACTCTCTCTGAGAACCGTAAAGAACCTTCCTAAGCAGTAGCCATTTACCTTTCAAGCACCAAAGCTTGGTGAACTTCATAAATGTTAAATTCTGTGCACAGTATAAGAATTGCCTGAAACCAGTGAACTTGGAGGAATGAGAAGTGAGATTGGACTGTGAATCAAAGAGCTTTTCTGAACTTATGCACACATTACATACACGTGCGCTTAGAATTAGAAGGGGGCTAAGTTAGGTTAGTTAAGTTAATAGTGATAAGCTAAAGTTTGAGTCTTTTCATGTTTAAAGATAATTAAAAGCAACTTTTGTTTAAGTAACCATTTGTTGAATATCTATTGTTGCTGGGGTTTGGGTCCTCTGGGCTCGTAACAATACATTACAAAACACAGACAGCATGTTCTGTCAGTGAACTATATCATTGGGTCCAACATAACTGTATTAGAGGTATTTAGAAACATAAAATTGCTTGATTTTTGTTTCTTACTCTATTTGCATTCATTTTTTATAGTTACTATATGTTGTTAGATAAAATTGAAAGCCGTTTCTTCTGCTTTTGTTTTTTGTTCTCGCGCTTTTGTGTTGTACAATAATATGTATTTGGCAGAAAATCTATTTGAGAACACTAAATAAAAGCAAATTAATTTAAATTTGATTGGGCTACATGTTTAAGTCTGAGAATTTGGCACAGTACTACAGCTAAGGTCAAAGTAATGTTTAATATAAGCTTGCTTTTCAGTCACTGGTTCTTTTATGAAACCCAGAGACCTTTGTTTTTGTTTTAATGGTCATTGCTACATGTACTTCAAAGATTTATGCCTGTGTATTTTATCTATACAGTAATGTGCCTTCACATAAAGTTGTACGTACATGTTTAGTTCATTAACATGAGTGAAGTAAAGCCAAGATTTTCACAAAATCAGATTGCATAGGGTATCCCCTGCTTTAAATAAACTTGATTGTATCTTGAGTGCAGAATAATAAGATATTATTCCATTTCAGTGATCTCCTTCAGTATTTAAGCTGTGGCCCTGCAGTTGCACTGGAAATTTTGGGAGATGAAGCAGTATCTGCTTGGAAGAAGCTAATTGAATCCGGAGGCACAAACAAAGCACAAAATGAAGCAAGAGTGCAGGCACTTTATGGAATTAGTGATGTCAGGAATAACGTTTATGGTTCCGAATGTGCCACAACAGCAGCTCACGTAAGGTTTTTATGTGTGGAGTCTGCTTAAAGAAAATAACAACATTCTGGATTTTTTATCCTTGCTTTGTTTTATAGGAATTAATATGTATGAAAAACCACATGAAATTAAACTTTTTTTTCCCCTAAACATGTATTTACTGATGAGCTCTTTAGGTTTCAGTTTAAATGAGGACATTTAAATGCTTTTGACAAATGCTAATTTAGTTATTTAATCATCTTACTTTGTGATGTAACTTCGTTTATCTTCTAAAACTATTTGAATGTTCATGTTGGTTAATTAATATTTCTCATTTGATGGTTTATTTTCAAAACTTGAAAGATTTTGTCTTTCAGAACTTTGAAAATTTCCAGTGTTATAAATATGCATATTTAGAAAGCCCTCCCAATTAGAGTTTTGAGTTTTTTCCCCTTGTATTAATTAATGTGTTTTTAATTTTTTTTAATAATATGAACCACAAGAAGAAATAAAATGCAGTAGAAGGCTTTTGGTCTTTCTGCTCAGCCATTCAATAAGATCGTGACTGATGTTTTACCTCAGCTTTTTATTAAACATTAACCCATGCTGGCTAAGGGGCCTGTTCCTATCCTGTACTGATTTCCTTAAAAAAAATATAATTTGTGTCTGCATATATTGAGCAAATGAGCTCTTGTAGGTCTCATGGATAGAAAACTCTGAATCCATGACTTTCAAGCACGTCATCCATCACATGCATGTCCTTCCTTGGGTAAGGTCAACTGGTATTCCACATGCAGTCTAACCAGCAGTCTATGTAATTAAAGTAAACCATCTCTATCGTTGAATTCAATCCTCTTGCATTGAAGACCAACTAATAAAAGGACAGTTTCCCCTGGTACTTGTCTTCTACATGAGCAAATTGAAGACCTTCTGAAAATCCAGCTTCACCATGCTAACTGGTTTACTTTCATCTATTCCATGAATTTGAACCTAAAAAAATTTCCAATAAATATTTGATGTATAATTCCTTTCATTAAATCAATGCTGATTTTACTCAGTCCTATTATTGTCTAGGAGCCTGTCACCACTGATGGATTCCAGCACTTTCCCTGCTTCTGACCCTTTTTACTTACAATTCTGCTTTTTTCTTGGGTGGAAGTTTTACTTTTTGCTACCTTCCAGAATGAATGCCAATGAATGAGAATTCTCATCAGTATAGTGAGGTAATTGATACTGCAAACTAAAAAAACCCAACAATCTAGAAGGCTGTGTGGCCTGCCTGGTGCCAGAATTCAGGGGTTCTACCAGGGGATAGAGAGGAACTTTGTTGGAAGAAGACAATTCAGTCATTGTTGTCGGTGTGTACAGACAATTTGGTGCATTAGAGAGGGTTGACTAAACCTCAAAATGTAGAAACAAAGGGGACTTCATGGAAATGTGAGAGAATAAGTTGAAATAATACAGAAAATGAGGAGAGGAGGAATAGAGCTGATAGGATTTGTCTGTCAGAAGCCTGCCTTCTTTATAAGTAACTGTATTTCTTTAAGGTGGAGTAAAACAAAGTTTTTTTAAAATGTATGCAAAGTGGCATGGTGTACATCATGTTGTGCAGTTGTTTCACTGTTGTAAGGAACCAGGTTTGACTCTAACCAAGGGGACCCATTTAATGGCTTGGTGTTTTGGTTTCATGCTGCATTGCCAAGGTGTACTGATTGCTTTGTTAATTGGCTACTATTCATTGCCTTTTAGCATTGGTAAGTAGCACAATGGATTTAAAGGGGTGAATCGGCATGTGAGAGAGAACAGGAAGGGGGAGTATGGACTGAATGGTCTCTAGTGCAGTAACAAGCATGTTTAGAAATATTTGGTAAATATAGGAGATATTAAGGCCAAAAATTGAAGGTAGCGTACTGCCCCTTAATAGTAACCTCACGAGGAACAGAGCATTAACGAAGAAATAATGGGTACTTAACAGTAAAGTTAAGTTCATTTTAATCTGTTCATTTTAATCAGTGCAAAGATTATAAAATGAGATGAGCAACTGTAGCATTGAGGAAAATATTTTCAGAATAGTTTCTTAGAATAGCTAGTTTTGAAGCCAGCCGGAGAACAGGCAATACTCGTCCTGATATCATGCAACAAGGTGGAATTAATTAATAACTTCAATGAAGGTGCTTATCTGCAGCATTGATCACAAAATTATTAAATGTGGTATGGGTCTTAATAGAAGAGGAAAAAAATGTCTTCACTGTTGAGGGTACAAGTAATATCCCCTAAACAGCTGTAAATTGAGAAATGGAAAAGAATGAGGAATTAAAAAACACACTACATAATGAAAGAAACAGTTTTGAACAAATTGATGGAAACTGGGCTGACGTCTTCAAATCATGAAGAACTTTATTTTATGGCCTTAAATAAATGAATGCAAATTGATGTTCTGGTTTTAATATCACCAAAACCAAGGAGCTGATTGTGCACTTTAGGAGGGGATAATCGGAGGTGTATGATCCAGTGACCACTAGGGGATCAGAGGTGAGCAAATTTAAATTCCTGGGAATCATTATCTCAGAGGACCTTTCTTGGACCACATAAATGCCTCTGCTTCCTCACGTTGTTCGGTATGTCAATGAAAACTTTAGCAAACTTCTACAGATGTGCAGTAGAAAGTGTGCTGACCAAATGGATCATGGACTAGTATGGTGATACCGATACCTCTGAGCAGAAAGCCTTGCAAAAGGTGGTGGATCCAGCTCAGTGTCCCACCATCGAGAAAATCTACATGGAACGCTGCTGTTGGAAAGCAACAGCAATCATGAAGGAGCCATCCGACCAAGGACGTGCTCTGAATAGGTGCCACAACAAAAATGGCAGAGCTGCTGCGTCAGCAGCGCTGCCGCTAGTGTGTACCCTTGAAGAGTGGGGAGCAGAGGCACTGCGTTTCCCTGCAGTGTCCAGTTATTGGCTCCATATAAGCTTTGAATGGTCTGTTAAAAGAACCAATGGTGGTTTATATCAAAATCCTGCGACCACAGGGTCTGGGCCTAAGATGGTGGTGCCTATGTTCGGCAGCAGCCTTGAGGGGTTGTGGACTCCTGGGTAGCAGAGGACTAGTGCAGGGCTCCTGATAAAGGGGAAACTACCCCCTGTTTGAGAAGTAGAGGCAGAGGAGACAATCTACAGGACGGTGACTACAATGGAAGATCAGTGAGGGGCTCTGAAGCTGAAGAACATAGGTGGCAGGCTGTTGTCAACTCAAGACAAGGTACTCAAGCAGGCTGCAAGCTGCTGGAATCTGCAGTCAAGTGATTCGCACCAGTCTGCAGACTGCTGGAGGCCAGTTTGAGATGGACTTGAAGGAGTACCATGTGAGAGGATGCCGAGGGCACTGGATACTCAGATCTGGAGCTCATGATGATTTAGACTGGAGTCTGTGGCTGCAGAAGGTTTGGGAGCGCTGGAGGTGAATCCATGGTCACTCAGTGACTCTGGGAGGCACTCTTTTGCTTCTCTTTCTCTGACTGTAAGTGAATCTTTGTGCACCTTGTGGTAGACTAAAATAAATTTTGAATAATGTTACATTGTGGCGAGCTGCACTGATCCATGGAGGTCATGGAGGTGCAGGCTTGCACTGGGCTGACATCACAGTGGTCCCAGTGGGAGGTGCTGAAAAGGATCATGGGAGTGATGCTGATAATCTTTCGGAGAGTTCCAGTAAAGTTAATTGGTTGGTTCAACTCATTCACAGCTTCTGTGTGTTTTTTTTTCTTTCTTTCATTGCACAGCACACTGACCACAACATTTTCTTTTTTTATTACATATAAAAGTATCTTGAATCTTGTGCACAAGACTCATGCCACCAGGTTCAGGAACCGTTGCTACCCCTCCACCATCAGACTCAAAAACAACAAACGCGATCAGAAACTAATTCAAGGACTATGACTTTGCACATTATTTATCACTGCATATTTATTTTCTGTATTGCATTGTCAATTTGTTTACATTTATTTATTTTCTGGAGTACAGTTTTTTGCACTACTGAAAAGAATAAATTCTGCTTGACTTAGAGGAAAAAGAATCTCAGGGTTGTATGTGATATTAACGTACTCTTGACAATAAATCTGAACTAACTGTTCATAAACCATATTTGTTCTATGATTCTAATTTATAAGAATTGCATGGTTATAGTTAAAATGGTGGAGTTATAAACAATTGCAGCTTCTAAATTTTTATTTTTTGAAAATGTGGGTTTTTTTTTTAACTTTGGTAAATGCAGTTCCAGTGCACTGAAATGAGAAGCTATTTCAAATTTCAAAACATCAGAATAGTAATCCTAGATTTGTGACTCCTCTTGTTTGTAAGATAATTTGAGAAAGGAAATAAGCGATAAATACTAGAATCATAGACAGAAATAGAACAGAGAGAGGTGATTATTTGTTTGTGTATTTTTTTTGTGTGAAGGGTTAGAAACTAAACAAGCAAATCAGGTCATAGTTTAGAATAGATGAACGAGTGTGATCTCATTCAGACATGGACTTCCAAAACAGATTTAGATAAAAACTCATCAGACTGCAGATTTGATTTTTAAAAAGAACTTATTGATGTGATCTTTTATTTTTACAGGAACTTGATGTTTTCTTCCCATCTCCTGGCAGAGGACCATTAAATACGGCAAAATGTATTGATTGCACTTTGTGTATTATCAAACCACATGCCATTGCTGAAGGTAAGCAGATTTAAAAATAAAATGTCCTTAAAAATAAATAAATATAAATATCTTTTAGAATTAAGATACATAACAATATTTTAGCTTCAATACTCCATAGAATTGTTTACAAAAAGATTTATATTGTGCTTACTGCTGCCGCATTGACACCTTATCAGATCATTTTGTGGTTCAGTAGAAACGAATTGCATATTTTCTTTTTAAAGTTTGGAATCAAAGCAAGCTGAAACTGTCGTCTCAATTCCTGTCTGAAGGATTGCAGGGAATGCAAGTTGCTTCATTATATTTTTGTATTTTAAGAACTTTTTTCATTTAATTGAAGGGAAATATGCCCTGTTTGGTATATCAGGAGCATGAACATTCTGGTTTGGAGTAGACCTTCTAACCTGTTCTGTTGTTTAATTGATCATAACAGACCTAATTTGTAATTTTAGCTTTGTATTCCTCTCTACTTGTGGAGATAGTTCACTTCCTTGAGTATCAAGAATCTGTCTACCTCTCCCTTAGAAATACTTGTAGTCTTTCCATTGTTCTTAAAGCAAGAGAGCTCCAAAGTCTCGTGTGCTCTCGAGAGAAAGAAAATGGTCTCAACTCTGTGCTAAATAATCAACTTTTTATTTTTAAACAGTGCCTCTGGCTCTAGTTTCTCCTTTGCCATACCTGCCCCCTCACTCTTCTGAACACCAGTGAATATAAGCCTAGCCTAATTCATCCTTTCCATGTAAGACAATTCTCCAATTCTAGATATCAGAATAGGAGTAATTTTTGTGCAACCATTTATGAAGATGTTCACATCAGGATATGTGGCTAATTAGCTCTTTCCATTCCCCAGAGAATTGTGTTTTATATAAAATATATGTAAATAATCAATGTTTTTTTAGGATTAATACATAGATATATGAATTGATGAAGGACACATGTTTTATTTTGAAATGATTAAAATGTTAATTTGTTTTCTCTCCATGTTCCTGGATGGGAATCTGGGGTTCAGGTTCATAGATACTTGAACGTGGCCACACAAATTGATAGTTTGGTAAAGAAGATCTATGGTATGTCTACTTTAATTGGATGGGGCATTGAGTATAAAAGTAAAGAAATCATGTTGCAACTTTATAATTGGTCAGATTGCACTTGGCGTATTGTCTACAATTCTGGTTGCCCCATTACAGGAAGATTGTAGATGCTTTGGAAAGGGTATGAAGAGATTTAAGAGGCTGCTGCCTGAATTAGAGTGTATGAGTGACAAAAATATGTTGGACAAACTTGGTTTATTTTCCTTGGAGCACTGGAGGCTGAGGGGAGATATAGAAATTTATGAAATTATGAGGTATTGATAGGGAGATGGACAAAATCATTTTTCCCCCAGGATAAAAATGTGACATACTAGAATGAGGGTGAGAAAGTTTCAAGGAGATACGCAGAATGGTAGTCCCCTGGATAAAGCTGCCAGGAGTACTGGTGGAAGCAGATACAATAGTAGTGATTAAAGAGACTTCCAGACCACTTTAAGTCTGTACTTGTTTTGGTCTTGATATCTGACCTGTACACTCTTCAGTATCTTTACAGTGCAATGCAATGCTCCAGGTACAAAGTAACTGGTCTGTAATAAACTGAGGAATAATCCTCTTTTCAGTTATGTTTTCCACTCCCTTTGAGATGAATGCTTACATTCAAACAAGCTTTTTTTAAATTTTGCAAGAGGATAAAAGTCCATTTGTGTATGTACAAGCCACTTCCATCAAAAAAAGCCATTGGGCCAATAAAGTACAAAGTTCTATAAGAAATAAATATTCTATCTTTTTACAAATTTGGCACCCGTACACTCAAGTAATGGGATTAAATCTGTAGTGGTATCCTTCTTATCCCTCCAGTCCCGCACAATTCTCCTCTGTATGTTTGTTAGAACTGATGATTTGTAGTGCATGGCATCTCTCTCTGCAATCCAAAAACTTTTTTTTTTCCTTTTTATACCTATAATTTTTAAAAACTTTTTGTCAGTTTTTATTTTTTTTTGGGGGTGGAGGCAGGGTGGGAGGGAGGGTATTTTGGGGTGGGGTGAAAACTATCATGTATGTAATCAATTTGTTCTTTTTTGATATCTATTATATAATTGCAGTTTCAGCATGTATGGAATATTAAATAAAATATTTTTTAAAAAGTACAAAGTTCTGCACGTTGATCTGTATGCGAAAACTATCATAATGCTTGAATTAATGGGGAAGCCCATAATGTGGAACTCCTCTTTCAGAATAATGGCTTCTCTGAATAACAAGAGTATTTCCATCAAAAAATTTAGTTTTTAGGAGAGCTGGAATTTGATATCCCTGCAGAGGAGATTCCAGAGTTGATTTGTTTCTTGCCTAGTCTGAAACCACTAAGCCTGAACATTGGGAAGGTAAAGCCAATTTACTGAGTTTGAGCAAATTGTAAGCGTAGTTTCACCTTCTCTTAAATAACTGGAAGGCTCAACATAATTTTCAAAAATCTTTCAAAACTCTTAAGAGCTTAAATATCTCAATGTCAAAGCTAGAAATAAGCCTTGAACTTTACTTGTTTCTCATTAGTAGTATAACAATCTTGAAATTGTAACCAGAGTACTAGGCATTAGATATAAACAGGTTTTGTTTTATCTTGGGATTGCTGACTAATGGGAGGGGTTCGCAACAAAATGTTTCCTAGAGCTATTTATGGACTTTTGGCCCACTCATGATCTTCCAGCTGTGAAAACATCTCAGAAAATTGAAGAGTTGTTTGAAAAGTTATTTCCTGAAGAAGGCAGGCTAGTCTGAATCTTGAACTAATCCAACTTTAAGCATGTGATGAGGATCTTGTTTACTTTAACTGCAGGAAAATTAACCTTGTAGAATCTAGTACTTGTATTGCGGGGACAGAATGCTGCTGCTTATCTTCTGAAATTGGGAAATGGCAATCTTTGGCTCTCATGAATATTCCTCCGTATGTGCTAATGGCACCAGTATAAGCTTGTGCGTTGATTGAGCTGATTTCAGATTTATGATCAGAGTACAGGATAGGATCATCAGGGATCATGGCAGTGTAGAGGGTTGATTCTTCACTGTTACTTTTGTCATATTGCTCATAGAAGGTATTGAGTTCCTTTGGGAGTGAAGGTTTGCCAGCTGGTACTTCACTGGATTTGGTTTTTTAGCAGGTAATGGCATTTAGGCCCTGGTACAGTGCCTTTCACCTGGGAGATAGCTTTTTGCAGGACATACCTGCTCCTCCTGTATTGATCTGGATCTCCAGACTCAAATGCCTGTGATCTAGCTCTCAGCAGGTTCTGAATTTAATTGTTCACCCAGGGCTTCTGGTTGGGGAAAACTCTGAACAATTTGGTGGGGACACACTCATCCACGACAGTTTTGATCAAGGCTGTGACAGCCCTGGTGTAATCATTTAGATTCTCAGTTGAATCCTTGAACACTGCCCTATCTGCAGACTCGATGAAGTCCTGTAACCGTTCCTCAACCTCCTGTGATCACCTTCTAGCTGTCCTAATCTCCAGAGCCTTTCTTTTTAGGCACTATCTAGGTGAATGTAGAAGGAGCACAGCCAGGTGATCAGACTTGCCAAAATGCAGTCTTGGGAAAGAATGGTAGGCCCTCGATCAGTTGCAGTGATTGAGTATGCTGGGATCTCTGGTACAGCAGGTTACATGCTGGTGGTAGCTGGACAGGGTTTTCTTGACACAAGCCTGGTTAAAATTGCCAAATAAAATTTGTAGTACATTTGACTTGCTTTATACTATGGGTCACAGACTGAAATCTCAGCATCTTTACTTCAAACAGCTCCTTTGCAGCATTCTACCTCTCAGTTGAACTACCAGTGGATCTGTTCAGGCTTTAATCAGCCTATTTAAGTGGTTTATTAAAATCCTGTGCCCATGGGGTCTGGACCCCAAGATGGCAGAACTTATGAGCAGCCTTCAGGGGTTGCAGACTCTGGGGAAGCAGAGGACTGGTGGAGACCACCAGAAAACAGGAAGACTACCCCACATTTGAGAAGGAGAAGTAGTGGAGACGACCCACTCGACAGTGACCATGGCAGTGGACCATGAGGAGGTCTGTGGCTGAAGAACACCCAGACGGTGGGTTGTTGGTGACTCGAGGTGAGAAACCCACACAGGCTGTGAGCTGCTGGCGACTGTAGACAAAGGACTCTCACAGGGCTCTAGACTGCTGGAATCTGGCTTGAAACTAGTTGAAGGGTTACCAGGTATTGGAACCGGGATGTGAGAGGATGCTGAAGGCTTCCTGATTATGTTGGAGGTTTGGATCTGGAGCTTGATGCTGATGGTTTGGACTGCAGAGGCTGCAGGAGCACTGGAGGTGAATCCACGGACACTCGGTGACTCTGGGGTGGGGGTGGGGGGGCATGGTGCGTGGTGAACTCTCTTGTGCTTCTCTTTCTATGGGTTTAAGAGGTGCTTGGCAATTGATGCTGATGGAGAATCTGCCTTACAGCAGACGAAAGCAAATTTTGTGTAATATTACATCTGTTTTATTACATTACAATAAAGGAATCTTGAAATAGTACACGAGCAGAAATTTTCTCCAACTATTGAGAAAATTAAAGCAATTTTGTTTTGTAGTAGTCACAAAAATTTATTCCTATTTATTACTTCTGACCTACTTGACAACCAAGAAAGCTTGATGTTAGTTTTTCCAGGAAATGAGCTTTGACTCTATATCTCCTCCACCTATATTTATACCACTGTACGATGCCCTGACAACATTTGTTGTCCAAAACTTTGTCCGTAACTTTTTAACCCTTGACTTGATTCCTATTTTTCCCTCCAAATTTTAGTCAGTTATGCTGTAACTCACAGAACTCTTTGTTCAACTGTAATCTGAGAATTTGCTGATTGTTGATTCCTGCTTTTCCTTTTTCTTGTGGTTCATATTTTCACATTTAAAAAAAAAATGCATTAATGAACATGAGGGAAATTAACTCAAAAAGAGTTCTTTACAAATTGAAGGGACTTTCTAAATATGCCTATATACCAACACTGGGATATTTTAAAGTTCTGAATGGCAAAATCTTTTAAGCATTCAAGAGAATAAACTACCGAATGAGAAATATCAATTGACAAATATGAAAATGCAAATACCATTAGAAGATGAGCCAAGTTGAATCACAAAGTAAAATTATTAAATAACTTTTATCCAAGCCCCAAATAATTTTGCAGACCTCTGCATGGTCATCCATTAGGGCTGGGTCTTTATTTTCTGGATGATAGGAGGTATCTAGCTTCTCTCTATAACTCAATCCCTCATAGTGAATCTGTTCCTCACCCTTTCCAATTTAATGACATCCTTCCTATAACTGGGTGACCAGAGCTGCACACAGTACTCCAAATGTAATATTTGTCCAATACTTGTATCATCTCACCTGAGTTTGGAAAATTGGAAAGATTTCATTTGGAAAAAGTTTTTTTGAGCTTGCAGTTTGAGTGATAAGAAAATGTATTAACTTAAAATGAGCAAAGTAATTAACTGAGTAAAAAATAATGCTTAACAATGCAAATGACTAATTATGCAAATTAGATGAGGGAAACCTATCTAAAAGAGGTCAAGAAACTCATGGGGGGAGGGGAAGCAAAAGAATTGAAATGTTGATTTTTGATACTGATGGTTTTGCCATTTTAAGAGTAAACTTCCCATTAGCTAAACCTTCCATTAACATAACATTACATAGTGTATCTCAAGATTTATTTAGATATGCCAAATGTTACCTTAGGATGTATTAAATGGCAAGGCGTGAATTAACCATAACAGTAATCTGAGCCAAAATTAGTAGCTTTTTTTATTGTTGCAATCTGTATAATAATTTTCTATCTTATCTTACTGCTGACGTCTGTTAAAAATGTCTGCTGTTGGGCAATGGCCTTTACACTAGAATTGATTTAAGAGTTAGAAGGAAGAAAGAAGTGGATTCTTCTCAGTATTGATCAGAGCTTTGAGAACAGAATGGCAGGAGGTTGAGTCATATTAACCAAAATAGTTGTCAGGGGTACAAGCTAAATAAATGTCAAAAGGGTATGTGGATACCCTATGGTATCTGGAGTCCTATCTGACATACAGGAAGATAGTTGAGGTGAAAGAGGCCAAGTGTTCATCCGAGGGGCAGTCTCTTTAGCTCATTCATCATTTGCTGCTTTGTTAATAAACTTTCCTTTACGATAAGATTAAGTGTGTGGCAATTTACCAACATTTATGGTTTTATTTCAGATGATGACTAAGCAGCCTATCCCTGTCTCTAAATAGAGAATATAATATCCAATCTGAGATTGACAAGAGGATTGCTTACAGTTGCATTAGACCTACATTACAACAGATATATAATAGAAGAAATAAATTGATCTTGTCAGAAATGAGAATCCTTAGGATTTTAATCTGCATATAGATTGTAAAAATCAGGCAGAAAATGGTAACTTGGATGAAAGGTTCACTCTGGAAACAACCAAGCTCATACTCTATGAGGAAGGTCTTGTTCAAGAAGATGGGATTAATTGCTGAGCTTCGAGCAAAGGCACACCTCTGTGGCATTGATCAAAAAATAGTGATTTAAATGCACCTTAAGGGTATGAAAAATAGGTCCAAGCCTACGAAAAATTTTGAAACAAAGGTAATGAGAGAAGAGATGGAAATAGTGGAATCAGATAGGGGTGAAGATTACCTGAAATTAGAAAACTTAATGTTCATGCCGTTAGGTTAGATTAGCCTGACTCTGCCAATAGATGAGGCAGAGACAGATGTGTTACTGTATGAATGATTGGGGGAAGTTGAAATGGTGGCTACAGGAAGCTCAAGCTTAGACCCACAGAGTGTAATGCAGTCACACAATCTGTGTGCTGTAAAAATGAAAACCTTGGTGGCTACTTTCCAAGCTTTACTTAATTGTGCAGTTACAGTTAGAATTTAGAATTACAGTTAGATTTATTTAGAACAATTAAGAAAAACTTTGTAATATTACATTCTTCCTTCCTATAAAATAAAAACACTAGCAATATCAAGTGTGACAAATTAGGTTCTATTTTATATTATATATAGATATGTTTTAAAGGAGATAAATTGTGGCAGGTTTTTTTTAGTGTAGGACACATGCAAGCACTTCAAAACAGATCCCATTTCAAATACTGGAGCTCTGCTCAAACCAGACAGGGCAGCTCTTTGCAAAAGCTTTGGGGAATGCCTATAGAGACTTCACAAATGGATTGTTGTTTTAGAAAGCAACAGATGAAAAAACTTGAAGGATTAGGTCCAGAGCTGCAGGCTGTCTGAGTGCAGTTTGCTGTTCTAAGAGGGTCATGTGGTTTTGCAAGCAGAGAGAGGGTAAAACAGGCTCTTCTATGTGTGAGTGAGTGAGAGAATTCAGTTCTACAGTTCAGCAGCAGCAGCTGGGACTGGAACAGGACAAGCTGGAAAGCATGTGGAAAACCCCCATTTTGAAGATGGGTTGTGAGCTCTTAGTTCAGCTTGGTCAAAGACCTTGTGGTCCATACAAGAGGAGAGGACTGGCTGCCTAATGTTTCACTTGAAATAAAGGAAACAAAAAGGAACTCTGTGGTGACCTGAAAGCAAGAGGTTATCATCTGGCAAACCCTGATGGGACAAGTGTATTCAGCAAGACACTGAAGTAGCTGATTAAAAGGAATCAGTTAGTATCCAGCGAAAAACAAATCTCTCTCTGAGAACCGACAAGAACCTTCCTGAGCAGTAACCATTTACCTTTCAAGCACCAAAGCCCAGTGAAATTCATAAATGTTAAATTCTATGCACAGTATAAGAATTGCCTGCAACCAGTGAACTTGGAGGAGTGAGAAGTGAGATTGGACAGTGAATCAAAGAACCTTTCTAAACTTACACACACTTTACATACATGTGTGCTTAGAATTAGAAGGGGGTTAAGTTAGGTTAAGTAAGTTAATAGTAATAAGTTAGAGTTTGATCCTGTTTTCATGTTAAAAGATCATTAAAAGCAACTTTTGTTTAAGTAACCATTTGTCTTGATCAATTTCTGTTGCTACTGGATTTTGGGGTCCTCTGGGCTCGTAACACAAGCAACACTTTATGGAACTACTCCCATCCATATCGATTGGGAGGTTTTGGTACACAACCGAATCTCGTTAGCTCTTATGGAGCTGTTTCATCATCCTCCACTCTATGGCATGTCATATCTTCCTTGTCTTCCAGTATTGGGACCACCAGATTTATTTTATCTTGTTCCACAACAGAAGATGTGGGGATTGCCTGGGCTTCTGGACAAGTCATGAACAGACACAGTAGACTCCCGTCCATCTGGGTTCCTGATGTTTGCCTATGTTAGATTTCTGTCAAGGAGTTCAATTTGATCTACAAGTGGTTTTTTCTTGTTACTCCTCACAAACCTTCTTAGTAAAATGGGTCCAGGGATGAGTGGCATTGGAATGCAAAAAAAACTTCATGAGGTGTAGTATTTGTTGCTGTACACAACAGCGATTTTTGGGAGTGTAGAACCTCAGGAAGCAACAGTTCCCAATGCTTCTCGGGCAGGCTATGTGATCTACGGGCCAAATGGACTGCCTTCCATATGATGCCATTGAACCTCTCTACTCTACCTATCCATTCCTGATTGGGTGGTATGGAGTAGTATGACTTGTGGCAACCCCCTTCAGAGTAAGATAATCTTTTAGATCTTTAGGTATGAAAGTGGTGCCTCGATCAGAGTGTATATAATTTGGCATTCCACATAGGCTAAATAGCAGATCTAGGAATATTGTTGTAGTATGCATATTGGGTCATGGAAAGGCAAAGGGGAAATGCAAGTATTCATCAAATATTGTCGATATGGGTTACATGAAGCTGTAGGCAAGGGTCCCTTGAAATCAATACCAAGCCATTCCATTGGCTTTGTTGCTTTGATGAGTCCCTCCTGGTGAATGGTAGAACTGAGGCTTTAGTTCAGCACAGACCCTGCATGTAGCACATGTCTTCTTGACATCTTCTGTAGAAAAGGGGAAATTCTTTGCTCGAACAAAATGCAGCAGTCAAGTTATTTCTGGATGATAAAGTCCGTTATGAATGTCAGTGAGTGTGGAGGTAGTAAAGGCTGAACAAGTTCTTATCTTTGTATGGTTTTTACTGTCAAACATAAAGGCCACTGATCTCTGATCAGTAACCAAGCTAAAATGGCACTGTGCCAGGTAGTGGCTCAATTTGCACACTGCCTCAATGATGGCAGTCGCTTCTTTCTCTACAATATGGCAGTGCAATTCACTTCCTTGTAGCATCTTTGACATGAATGCAACAGGCCAACCTCCTTGGTTAACGACAGCAGAAATAGCCACATCAGATGCATCACACTCTACCTCAAAGGGTAAGTTTTCATCCACTGAGTTCAGGGTGGCTTCCTCCAATTCTCTCTTTAGTAAGTTAAAGGCGTTCAGGGCCTTTTCCTCCATTGGAAGCTTCTCTGCATTTACCATCGGTTGAATCCATTTAGCATAATAAGCAAACATCCCGAGGCCCCTTTTTAAGGATCGCAAATTTTCTGGCAGAGGAAACTCTTATAGTGGGCGAAGTCTCTCAGGATCTGGTTTAATGATATCATTCCCCACTCAGTATCCAAGGACATTCATGGAATTCAGAGTCTTGGAATCATTAAGTGTTAGGTGCCTCTGACTGATGGTCTTTAGGAATTTCTTTACATTTTCATCATGTCCCTCTTGTGTATCTCCAGCAATTGTGATATTATCAAGATAAGGGAAGGAACCTTGCATTTTTTCTTCTCTAACTAACTTGTCCATAGTTCGCTGGAAGGCGGCTGCCCCATTTGTGACTCCAAATGGAATCCTACAAAATTGGCTTCAAAAGCCATATACTTCTTATCTGACTCCTTCAATGACACTTGATGGTAGGCACTTTTCAGGTCAAAAGTAGAGAACACACTATATTTTGCAAGTTAGTTCAACATTTCGCCAATTCTTGGCAAGGGTGAAGCATCCATATCCATGTATTGATTGATTGTCTGTGAATAATCCACACACAGATGTTTCTTGTGTCAGTGGGTAGGATCCTTCACCACTACCAGGGGCTCACCATGGTGATATGAACATCTCAATTATGCCTTCTGAAAGTAATTGGCAAATTTCCTCTTCAGTGAAGTCATCTTTGCTAAAAGTCTTGATTTGGCAATTGGTTACAGCTTGGTGATAAGTTTGGAAAAAGGGATGGCGCTTCTATTTTTGCTGCTGTCAGTGCACAGTAATGATCGGCACCGTTCACGGTCGGCTCGGACAAGGGTCCTCCATATTTAAATTTAACACTCAGGTGCTAACGCTGGAAATTCTGGCCAAGTATTAAGTCAGAACATAGGTCCTTCAATACACCAAGTCATGTGGCAGTGTGTGACTGGCTATTAAGACTAAGAGTTAGGTCACCAACAACATATCCTTGGAAATTAGTGTCATAGTAATGTCTTTACTGGTTGGGTGAACCTTTAGTTTTAGTTTCCGCATGACTTTCTTGCTAATGTAACTATCAGTTCTGCGTGAATCCAACAGAGCACTTAACTTTTTACCATTCACAGTCACGAAGGTTGTGGCTTGAACGAGTACTTGTGGCATATTAGTAAGTGTAACCAGTACTTGAGAATTGACCACTGTTGCCACTGAGCTTGGTGAGGCCTTGGATTTGCACACCCGGTCATAAGGTCCCTTCTTGGCACATTTATAATAAGTAGCCTCATGTGCTAGACAGTTATCCTGTGAATGGCAAGAGAAACCACAGAAGAAACATTTCCATTTTCTATTATAAGTGGCAGCCACAGCTGGTTTTTCAAGAGCAACTGGAAGGTTATTAGGCCTACCACCAAGTGTCACTGAAGGAGTCAGATAAGAAGTACACGGCTTCTCACATATCTGTGGTACCTGTGATGGTTCAGGGTTCACTACTCCAAATGTATGGGCCTCCAGGGTAGAATATGCATCATTATTGCTTTAAGCTGCATCTAATGCAGGAGCTTGGTTATAAGCTGTCTGTAAGTCCAGTGTTTTGTTTTCTAAGAGATGCTGGTATATTGCAGGTGAGGCAATGCCAGCGATGAACGCGTCACGCATTGCCTTGTTTCTGCAGTGCTTCACACCATGATCTTGAAAATTACAGTTTCTCTTTAACTTTTCCAACTCCCTGAAGCAATCATCTAATGATTCTCCTGACTTCTGCTGCCTGGTAGCCAGTAAATGTCTGGCAATAACCTCACTGGAAGTCTTCACATATAAACTGTCCAACTTAGAGATAGCTGAGTCAAAATGTTCACATCCTTCTACATAGTTGAAAACCTTGCAACTCACACAGCCTAGCAGTGTTCTGTACTTGTTCGGTATCTTGTCCCCATAGTCGTTGATGTAGTGCATGAAAATCGTACGCCAGTGCTGCCAATCCTTGGCAAATGTCAGTGAGGTGGGATTGATGTTTAAGTACTTGGGCCTCCACACAGTCTCCATGCTTGACTATTAGCTGAATAAATTGTTGTGAGAATGAAAAACTTGGTGGCTGTTTTCCAAGCTTTACTAAACTTAATTATACAGTTACAGTTAGAATTTAGAATTACAGTTAGAATTTAGAATTATTTAGAAACAATTAAATTGTGTTAGGTCTCACCAATGTAGAGGAGGTCACACCAGGTTCACGAAGTACAGTAGATTAGTTGACTGGATAGATGACTGTAAAGCTCTGCCTCACCTGGAAGAGCATCTTGTGGCCCTAGATGGAGGTGACGGGGGAGGAAGATGTCAGCACAAGTTTTGTACTCTGTGGTTACAGTGGTAAGTGCCCAAGAGGTTGGAAGAGTGGACTAGGGAACCTCAGAATTATTCCTGTGAAAAGCAGATACAGGTGGAGAGGGGAAGATTGGGCTGGTTGGTGGATGCATCACAGCATCAGATGAGGAGGCTGGTAGAGTGGAAAGTGAGAATCAGAGGTACTCAGTCCTTGTTCTGTTTGGGGGTATGTGGGGAAAGGGCAGAAGTATGAGAAATGGAGAAGATACAGGTGCAGGCTTTGTCTGACCTGCTCAGTTTCTCCAGCAATTCTTTGTCTGTCACGAAACACCTGGACTAATTCCACACCCCTCTTCACAAACCTCCCAAACCTATTCTTTGTTCATGTCAAGCTGACAGATCTGTAGTAGATTTCTCATTCGTTAGCTACTTTGCATAAATGGGGTATAATTTTAAACATACAAAGTTTAAATAAATGTAGTCCAGGTACCCTTTCACAGTTGACTTCCTTGTACACTTAGCTCCACCTTCCTACCCTGGCCCTGGTAACTTTACACTTCCTTATTTATCAAAATTCTACCTATCATGGTCTGTCATCTGTCTTATATTGTAACATTTAAAAAAATAAAATCCATAACATTGAGTTAGACAAGAAAGTCTGAACAAGAACACTGTTTGCTTTCCTATTACGGTACTTTCCTATTACGGTACTCATCATTATTATGCAAGGTTTCTTTGTGAATCAGGTACAAGATACCAAGATCATTCCCCATCTCCAAATTCTGCCATTTAGATAATATTCTAATTAATTTTTCCTGCCAAAACAGATAATTTCACTTTTTTTTCATTTGTTTATTCAATTAACCTATTTAAATCCCTTTGTAGTGCTCTTATCTTCTCAATGCAATTTTCTTGTGTCTTTTTTTTTGAATATTTTATTTGATTTTCCAGACTTGAACTCAGTTATCAACATTGTCAATGTTAACAATATCAATGCCAGTTGCAATTTACAATTGTCAATTTCATACAAAAAAAATTTCTTTAGAGTTCAAGCTTTTTCCTTGCCCTTCCCTCCCCTCCTTACCCTCCACATTTAACACCTAATACTCAACTAAACACAATTACACATAATACTTAGGATATTCACGACAAAGATATAAAATATACATCAAGGGTTTATGTGTTTGTCACGTCATGGCAGGCAGTGCTCAGGCCATTTTCTTCTCATGAGTTTTCCTGGTTGAAATGGGATGAAATCCCCCCCCCCCCCAACTCCCCTCGCCAATTGAGGGGCTGATGGGGATAGTGAGGCAGCAAGGCACGACAGTCCTCCCTATAATTGTGTTCCTATGGACGAAAGTGTCGTGCTTTTTTCTCAAATTGTAAGTGATTTTCTCCAGAGGATCAGAGCTTTGCATTTCTATATTCCAGTACGCAATGCTCAGGCAAGAGAATGACTTCCAGGTAACCACTATGTACTTCCTGGCCACTGCCAATGCCACCGTTATGAATTGAATTTGAAATGTGGACAGGTTCATCGTGAACCAACAGAAATAACTTTGGGTCTTGTGGGAATTTTTTTACCTATAAATTTTTTTCCAGGGTTTGACCCAGTTCCACCCAGAAAGGTCTCACCTTGGTTCATGTCAGGTTGCATGCACAAAGGTTCCTGTCTCAATGCACATCTAAAGCATTGATCTGATCATTCTGGTTTAAATCTGTTCAATTTTTGCAGCATCAGGCGCAAGAAGTATTGCACCAGCCTATACCGTGCATTAACAATTGCAGTCATACTGGTCCAACACAAGTCAGACTGGCAGAGCTCATCAATTGAAATTCCTAGGTTCAACTCCAACCTCTATCTTGACTTATGAAGGCCTGGTTTTGATCCTTCCGCTTGGAGCATGAAATATATTGCTGAGATAAACTTCCGTGTGCTCCCCCTTCGAATCAGGGCCTCTATGTCACTGCACTCTGGTAGGGCCTAACGTCCTGCAAAAAAGATCTTATATGAAGGTAGCAGTGGAATGTCTTATTTGATAGAATATTTGTTCCTGAGTTATTCAAACGATATTAGCTGCCCCTGCTCATAACAGTCCTTTACGCAACTCAAGCCATTACGCCAGGTGTCCACGATCTTGTTACCCACTATCAACGGTATTAGTCTATTTGGAGTTGGGGATGTTTTTGGAGATAGGCCCACTTTGATTCCTAAATATTGGTTGATCTTATTCCAGATAGAAATTATTTATTTCAATATGGGGCTGCTTGTTTTTCCAAACAACAATTTAGTATCCCACTTTTAAATAAAGTCCTCTGCTACCTTCTCACCTACCATGTGCAGACCAATTTGTGCCCTGAATGGTACACCCTCCCCGCCCCCACCCCACCCCACTGAAGGGTGAAGCAATGTATCTCGACTGGGCTGTCCAATGATATTTCCTAAAGTCCGGCATTTGTAATCGGCCCAGACTATAATCCCAGGTTCATTTCCATAGACACCCTTGTTACCCTTCTGTTCCACAGAAATGTCCTTATTCGCGAAAGCAAATTTTGAAAGAATCCCCGGGGCAACGCCACAGGAAATGTTTGAAAGAGGAACTGAAACCTTGGCAACAAATCATTTTAATGCAGTTGACCTTGCCCACTAGTGTTATGGGCAAGGACATCACCTCACCCATTTAGGTTCTCCTCAATTCTTCCCAGCAAGGAAGTCTAATTTAGTTTATATAAATTATTCGTTATTGTTTTCTTGTGTCATTTGCAAATTTATCAACCATACTTCCTGTCCATTCACAATTATTTACATTATAAAGCGATGAGGATGCAGCACAGATTCCTGTGGAACATCACACATGACATCTTGGCAATAATCTCACCAAACCATGGGGTGCCACAATTAGCCAATTGGTTAGTGCAATGCTATCACAGCGCCAGCAAAGTCTGTAAGGAGTGTGTACATTCTCCCTGTGTTTGCATGGGTTTCTTCCTGGTGCTCTGGTTTTCTCCCACCTTTTCAAAATGTACAAGGGTTGTAGGTTAATTAGAGTATTTGAGGGACATGGGCTCATGGGCTGTAAGGACCGGTTACCATGATGCATGTCTAAATAAATAAGACCCATTTATGCCTTAAAATTTTCATTAGACAATTAATCTTCTATCCATGCCAAAGATGCAAGCTTCACCATAAGCTTTTAGTTTTAATATCTTTTGATACAATATCTTATCAAATGACAGAAATCCAAAAGTCCACCAGTTCCCTTTAGTTAAAGCAGAAATCACATCAAATAACTCATTTAGACTGGTCAAACATGATTTCACTTTCACAAAAATCATGCCAATGTTCTAAGTAACCTGCTATGACATTTTGGTCAATCTTACTTAACCTTTCTGATGATTGATCTGAGCTTTTGGTCCCCTTTTTTAAAATAAAATTGTTACAATACATTTCTAATCTTCCAGTTTAATGGAGCTTTCCCTGAATACAAGGCATTTTGAAAAATTACAATCATCTTTCTCGTCACTTTATTTAAGAATCTAGGGTAAAGCTTGATAAGACCTGGAAACTTGTCCACTTGCAGTTCAAACAATTTGCTCAGTATCACTTAGCTGGTGATTGTAATTCCAACCACTACCACCCTGAATCTCTCCCTCCCTCCATTTCTTGTGTACAGCCTTTTGATGGCATCTATAATGCCATTTGAACCATCTATAGTGAACACTGATACATAACACCAACTAATTCATACATCACCTCCCTTCTTTCTTTTTTTTTCTTTCTTCTTTGGCTTGGCTTCGCGGACGAAGATTTATGGAGGGGGTAAAAAGTCCACGTCAGCTGCAGGCTCGTTTGTGGCTGACCAGTCCGATGCGGGACAGGCAGACACGATTGCAGCGGTTGCAAGGGAAAATTGGTTGGTTGGGGTTGGGTGTTGGGTTTTTCCTCCTTTGCCTTTTGTCAGTGAGGTGGGCTCTGCGGTCTTCTTCAAAGGAGGCTGCTGCCCGCCAAACTGTGAGGCGCCAAGATGCACGGTTTGAGGCGTTATCAGCCCACTGGCGGTGGTCAATGTGGATCTTCAGCAGCGTGGACTCCCTACTTTTTCATTAATTCTCCAAACTCACTTTCGATATGACTGGCACTTTTTTAAAAGTAGCTTTAAAAACTTGCTCAATTGCTGCATTTCTACATATCATGATCTTGTACTTCCAGTTTTCCTTCAGTATTAGTCTATTAATCATATTTTTATGTTGCTCAATTATTGGCCTTTATGCAATTTTCTTTATTATTTAATTCTATCCTTTTTTATAAAAAGTTAAAAAAACAGATGGTGGAAATTTTCTTTTTTGTAGGATAGCATCGGTCTGAAGATTTTAAAGTTCTGTCATTGCTTCTCAATCAACCAATACGTTAATCTTAATTTAGTTGAAGGTTTCAAATATCATGTATCTTTAGTTTTGCTAAAGTTTTGTTTGACCAGTTGAGTTTCTCCAGTATTGTGTTTTTACTTTAACTACAGTGTGTGATAGTACAGTTTCTATCACCAATGTGTATGTACAGATTGTTGTGTAGGAAGACTGTGATTGGCTGAGAGTGTAGCCACACCTACTGCCAGACCAGGTCATTCTGGACTGGTCGACCTATTTGTGATATGCTCCATTCTTTTAGTTAATAAAAGCCTTGGTGTGGATCAACAAGTCTTTGGTTCTTTCGACGCATTCTACAATTTTATTAACTAAAAAGTTTTGAAGGGATGGAGCATATGCTACGGCTGAAATGCCTCGACATCGACCCAAAGTCAGCTACAGCCTCGAATGACTTTAAGCACTGGGTGAGATGCTTCGAAACATACTTACAGCTCTCTGACCCTGCCGTGATAGAGGACAGTCATTGACTACTAATATTGATGACTATAGTGTCCCGGAGAGTCTACCAGAGTGTCCAGGACGTGACCACTTACACCGCAACCATGAAGGTGCTGAAAGGGCTCTACGAGCGACCGGTGAACAGGGTCTATGCTTGGTACAAACTTGCTACAAGGAGCCAACAGCCCAGGGAGTCCTGTAGAGCTTATATTCAGGCACTAAGGGCAATGGGCAGGGACTGTGCTTGAACAGACAGAACTCCCGCGGAGACCACAGATGATCTCATTCGGGATGCCCATGTGGCCGGGGTTCGATCAAATGAGGTGAGGCAGCGCCTGCTAGAGCACGGGGGAGAAAACCTAAAGGACTTGATCCGGATCGCAGAGACGATGGGGGCTGAGGTCTTAAGTATGGACATGTACTCTCGGGGCTGGACCCCACACTCTGATGTGAGTAGGATGCCCTCCCTCTACCCTACTACTGCCGCTATGCTGCCCGATACAAACCCAAAGTGTTATTTCTGCGGGAGGAACAAGCACAGCAGGTCCCAGTACCCGGCAAGAAAAGTCAGGTGCCAGAAATGCCTTAAAAATAGTCACTTTGCTGTAGTCTGTCGCTCCAAAATGGCCACCGTCAAACACAGTGCCTCGTGAAGCCCAATCGCCACTCTCCATTTCAAACACTTCTTCCTCAGAGCTCTCGTCCAATGAGAGGGAGGACTCCACCGCGCAACAGCACCTGCCGAGCGCGAAAGGTACAACCCACCCTCGCCGCAATGACGTTCACCCTACCTCATGAAGCAACGTTTGACCAGGCCCCAGCCCTGACCTCAACGGCCGCTGCCGCTGCCACTGCCGACCGGGTACCCGCCGCCGACCGAGGACCCGCCGCCGCTACTGACCAGGGACCCACCACCACCAAGGCAGCTGACCAGGTACCCGCAACTGCGACGCTGCCAACCGCGTACCCGATGCTGCCGATCAGGGACCCGCCTGACTGACTGCCCCACCATCAACAGCAAGCAACGACCCTCAACGCTTACCCCCAGCAGGCTGCAAGCAGCAACAACAACTCCTCGACGCTGTCTCTTCAGGCTCAACTGTTTGCGTGATGTCATCACGCACACGTTGCGTGACATCATCATGCAGGATTCCACTGTCCCCATTACAAGTCTCTGCATCAATAACCCTCGACAAAGACTTCCCCCAACCCCTCACAAAAGCTATGGAACTGATTAAAGTGCACGGGCACTATACCAATTGCTTATTTGACTCCGCCCAGACCTGACCCACCATTGCGGACTGGCTGTTCTCCCCACTGCACAGAGAATTTCATTGGTGACCAGATCGCACTCGACTGGGGTAAAGGGGTACTGCGTGGCGACCCTGAAAGTCCAGGGCATCACGTTCACAGACTTCAAACTATTAGTCCTTCCCCAATTGTGTGGCCCTGCACTGCTGGGACTGGATTTTCAGTGCCAATTTCAAACTGTTTCCCTGCACTTTGCGGGGACTCACGCTCCACTCTCTGTCTGTAACCACTCTACCCCGAAGCCTCCTGCCAGCAGCAGCCCGAGCTACCCGCCCCTGCGCCCTGGGGCCTCACCTGTAGTCTCTCCACCCTCCGAGTTGCTTCGCCAATGCTTTTCGCAAACCTCACCCCTGACTGGAAGCCTGTGGCCATCAAAAGCCGGCAATATAATTATGAACACAGGAAATTTATCATAAGCGAGGTGCGCAGACTGCTGGACGAGGGCATTATCGATCATAGCTCGAGTCCTTGGAGGGCCCAGGTGGTGGTTGTTAAAAACGGGGAGAAGCCGCGAATGGTGGTTGACTACAGTCGGACAATCAACTGCTGGATGCGTACCTCCTTCCACGGATCACGGATATGGTGAATCAGATTGCCCAATACCGTGTATTATCCACCATTGACATGTTCGGCCTATCATCAGCTCCCGATCTGCTGAGAGGACCGACCTTTCACAGCCTTCAAAGCGAATGGGCGGCTGCATCAATTCTTCAGGGTCCCTTTGGGGTCACAAATGGCGTCGCGATCTTCCAGCGGGAAATGGACCGGATGGTGGACCAGAACGGGCTGACTGCTACTTTCCAGTATCTGGACAATGTCACCATCTGTGGCCATGACACGGAGGATCATGATGCCAACCTTGAGAAATTTTTTCAGACTGCAATTCGGCTGAACTTGACCTACAATTTCGAAGAGTGTGTCTTCCGGACCACTTGGCTCGCAATTCTGGGTTGTGTGGTGGAGATCGGAGTGGTCATGCTGGACCCTGACCACAAGCGTCCCCTCATGGACTTGCCCCCACCCGCCCCCCACACCCAGAAGGCATATAGACGCTGCCTAGGCTTTTTCTCTTACTATGCCCCATGGGTTCCACATTATGCCGACAAGGCACAGCCACTCATCGAGACCACCTCCTTCCCCTATCAACCGAAGCCAGAGCAGCCTTTGACCGCATCAAATCGGACATCGTTGATGCCACACTGCAAGCCATCAACGAGTCCATTCTGTTCCAAGTTGAGAGCGATGCGTCCGACTTTGCATTGGCAGCCACTTTGAACCAGGCCAGCCGGTAGCCTTCTTCTCCAGAACCCTCCAGGGTCCTGAGAGGCGACACTCCTCTGTCGAGAAGGAGGCCCAGGCCATAGTCGAAGCAGTACATCGCTGGAGACACTACCTCACTGGCAGGCACTTTACGCTGCTGACCGACTAATGCACGGTCTCCTTCATGTTTAGCAATACCCAGCAAGGTAAGGTCAAGAATGACAAATTTGCCAGGTGGAGAATCGAGCTCTCCACCTTTAATTATGACATACTGTATCAGCCTGGTAAACTCAACGACCCGCTAGATGCGCTCTCCAGGGGGACTTGCTCTAACATACAACTGGACAGGCAACAGAGACTCCACGAGGAGCTCTCTCATCCAGGGGTCACGAGGTTCACGCACTTTGTCAAAGCTCGCAACCTGCCCTACACGGTCGAGGAGATTCGCTCCATGACCCGAGCCTGCCCAGTGTGCGCTGAGTGCAAGCCCCACTTCTTCCATCCGGAGAATGCCCACGTCATCAAAGC
Organism: Narcine bancroftii; assembly: GCF_036971445.1. Classification (NCBI taxonomy): domain Eukaryota; kingdom Metazoa; phylum Chordata; class Chondrichthyes; order Torpediniformes; family Narcinidae; genus Narcine; species Narcine bancroftii. The sequence continues at coordinate 27,711,883 of NC_091475.1, forward strand.
CACCCGCCCCTTTGAGAGTCTCAGTGTAGACTTCAAGGGGCTCCTATCGTCGACCAACTGTAACGCCTACATCCTTACGCCCATCGACGAGTACTCCTGCTTCCCGTTCGCTGTGCTCTGCTCGGACATGACTGCCTCCTCAGTTATAGAGGCCCTGAACAGCATCTTTGCCACATTCAGGTAACCCAGTTACATCCACAGTGACAGGGGGTACTCGTTTATGAGCACAGAGCTGCGGCAGTACCTTCTGGAGCATGGTATTGCTTCAAGCAGGACCACCAGCTATAACCCACGCAGTAATGGGCAAGTCAAAAGAGAGAATACCACCGTCTGGAAAGCGGTTACGCTTGCCCTCCGGTCCAAAGGTCTCCCCACCTCTCGCTGGCAGGATGTGCTCACTAATGCCCTATACTCCATCCGCTCCCTCCTATGCACTGCGACCAATGCCACCCCTCATGAAAGGATGTTTTTTCCCCCAGGAAATTCGAATCGGGAACGATCATACCGGTGTGGCTCACAGTTATCAGTCAGGTCTTCTTACGACGCCACGTCCGGTACTCAAAGAACGATCCCTTGGTTGACTGAGTGACTCTGCTCCTTGCGAACCCGCATTATGTCTACGTTGAGTACCTGGTTGGGCGGGAGGACACAGTCTCGGCAAGGGACCTAGCCCAAGCCGGATCAGGTGCAGCAGTGCCTTTAACCCCAACTTCCCCTTATTCCTTCTCACCCAGGTCATGTGCTTGAACAGAGGGACCAGCACCACCCCACCAGCTCAGGCCAGACTGTCAACAACGCCGTTGGGGAATTGAACGAAGCAGTGGCCGCACTCTACAGGCCTGCCGGCAACCCCCATCCCAGCACCACGGCGGTCACGCCGGATGGTCAGGCCCCCTGACTAGTACAGCCCCTAACCTCCATGCACCCTGGGGTCAGTTCTCAAAGAAGGGGTGAATGTGATAGTACAGATTCTATCACCAATGTGTATATGTACATGTGTACAGATGGTAGTGTAGGATGACTGTGATTGGCTGAGAATGTAGCCACACCTACTGGCAGGTCTTAAAGGATTGCTCCTAGCCAGACCAGGTCATTCTGGACTGGTCAACCTTCTTGTGATATGCTCCAGTCTTTTAGTTAATAAAATCCTTGGTTTGGATCAACAAGTCATTGGTTCTTTCGACGCGCTCTACACGGTGTCTGCAGACTTTCATGTTTTACTTCCTTAATCTAATTTTCTAGTTAATTATGGCTATTTGAAGAAATATCCCTAACCCTTCTTTCCTCTCCCCCGCCTGTCTCTTAGCCTCTCGATTTCTGCCCTATCACCTCTAGACCCTCTTCTTTTGTCCTTTATATATTTTACCTTTTTATCTTAGTCTTGATAAAGAGTTTTCACTTGAAGCTTTTTCGATACATGGATGCTATCAGGCCTGCAGAGTTTCTCCGCCAATTGTCTCTGTTCAAGATTCCAACATCTGCAGCTTTTGTGTTTCTCACTTGTTTAGTATTACTGATTTTCCTTTTAACTAGCTATCAAAATATGGAACAATTAGCATGGAGCTGTAAGGGAAGATCAAGTTGAAGTGAGATTTACCAAACTCTTTAATTGGGAAGAGTATGAAGATATTGTGTATCACTTGTTTGCAGAAATGGAAGGGCCTTAATTGACAGTAGCTTTATGATGTATGTTAATTGGTTGGTTAAAAAACATGAATGAATGATGTTTGAGCATTATAGTTGGTCAAATGAGTTTCCTTAACAAACTATATTTGGAGCTTAGCATTTCTCTATGTAACTAAATTACCTTGGTACAGGAATAGAAAGCATTGTTTCCTGGTTTGAAATCTGTGCAGTTAAGAAGATGATTGAGAGCAGGAGAAAGGATTTTGATACCCATCCAATGTATATGAATTCTGAATTTGAGAAAACTGGAAGTATTGACAGTGACCAAAAAAGAAATTGAAATAAATACTTCAGTTGAACAGAGCATTAGTTAGATTATATCTGGATAATTGTATTTAATTTAGAGACTGTGGCGGCCCACAATTATGGAGATCGGGCCGACACATCGCGCGACAGCAGATGCGGACAGAGATTGCTAAAGCGACTCCCAGGACAACGAGCCGGCAGGGTTAGAAGCTGGTCCAGCATCAGACCAACAGCCCTAAAATGGTGTTGGTCAAGCTTCCCAGCTAACTCAGCAGAAACAGGCTGGGGAAGAAGGGCATTCATATGGATTTTCCCACCCACTATGGATAAAGTAGTGTGTGTGTGTGTGTGTGTGTGTGTGTGTGTGTGTGTGTGTGTGTGTGTGTGTGTGTGTGTGTGTGTGTGTGTGTGTGTGTGTGTGTGTGTGTGTGTGTGTGTGGTAATAGATTCACGTTCCACAGATACTGCCTAATCTACTGGGTAGAACATTTTCTGTTTTCTTTCACATTTTCACCATCATGACAATTTTGTTCATCTGTCATGTCTGGTGTTATAAAGGGTTGAATCTTTAGTTTATATTCCATTAGGGCTTTATCTTCTTGAGTTTAAAAAGATCCAACCAGTTGAAGTTATAAAATAAAGGGATTTGATAGGATAGATACAGTGAAATTATTTTCTCCATTAGGTTTTTCCATAAAAAGGTAATCTTAAAATTAAATCGATTCTCTTTGGAAGTGAAATCAGAAAGAAAATTTTTGTAGTTGAAATTGTTCCCCAACAATTTTTACCCCTGTGTAACAAATTACGTAGCTTCCTACCTCCCCATTTCTGTTGTCACTTGTCAGACAGATGGGATGGTGGAAATTGGCTAAGAAGGTGCTAATAACTCATCTATCTGTACCCAAGTCTCGTGTGGCATCAATGCAGATCAAGTGTTCATTTCACTCTTCATTAAATATATTGCAGCCAATCAAGACAAATTCCCTTGGTTTAAAGTTAATGAAGTCAAAAGCCATTATGATTACTTGACTTGAAAAGTACAGAAGATAAAGTGAATCTAAGAAAGGTTTTAGTAGTTGAGTTTCAGTGACAAAAGATCCCTTTGCCTCTATTCAATGCACTACATTGTGTAGAGTAAATTCTGGAGTTTTCGGTTAACTTTAAGGAATGAATGTAACATTGAATAATTTAGTTTTCATCTTGCCCGAGAAGTCCGTTTTGCAAGACCCACTTAGTTGTCTGAAAGGCCTTACAATGATCCATGTAACTTCCACAGTGAGGATGAGCACTGCTGGGATTTCAGTGAGATTTTGGAGGAGTTTCAATATTGAAGGAAAAGAGCTACACCTGACCTAAGATTAAAATGGTTTTAATCTACTTCATTGCTATGCTCTGAGGCTAAAATTCTCATTCCTGCTAAATTATGTTTTTGTGTCTTGTGCAGTGGTTTTATATAATTGGTTGAAGCTTTGACTTTACACAGGTTGTTTTGTTGAATATAATGTGAGAGTGGAAGTGGAAAGAGTTCTGAAGTGAGGTTCAGCAAAAATGTTTTGAAGCTACTAATATAAAATTATGACAGACATTGATTTGACGTAACATCAGGGGGAACCTAAGATCCTATTAGACAGTGACATTGCAATAAAATGTACTTCAGTAAACAATGCCATGTCAAAAACAGAAGCTGCATGTTCATGTCAACTGATCTTTTTTTTACCCAGATAATTATAAGATGGGAGAACTGAAAAATCATCAATATTTAATTACCTTTTTCAGTTACAGTGAGTGTTGCATCATGAACAAAATGCTTTCACCAGTAGCTTGTACAATACAAATTTCTGCTTTTGATTAAGTAATCAAATGTATAATTACTTTTAGCAACTTGAAGTAACATTAAAAAGACTTTTCATAATCCTTTTAAACATCAAAGTAACAAGTGCAAAGATTGTCCACTATTTGTTTTTTTTTGTCTTTTAACAGAATATTTGACAGATGCTTCAGTTTGCAAAATGTTATTGAATAGTTTTATATGTATTCGACCTTGTACTTATTGGTAATTCATGAACTCCAAAGTTCAAACTTTTAATTTTTGTTTTATGCCTGTGTGCCAATTTCAAGGTCATAGTCTTTTCCTTGGAGATTTTTTTATTTTTTTATTGCAGTGGATCATTTACAGATTACCTAAACATAAATGCAGCAATGGAAAATCACAGCACAGTTTATCTCCAGCAGATTGCGTATGCCACTGACGAGAAGAAAAGGACAGCTGTTGCCTAGGCAGTGGGAACAATGTATCCTAGCAACAGATATACTTACAATGGAAACATAAGGAACATGAAGTGATCTGGGACATGTGGCTGGTTACCGTTGAGACAGTTTAATGCTGTGATGCTATGAAATGGGGAATAAAGAAATGAAAAAGTGCAAATGGTGAAGTGAAGTCTTTGTAAATGCATAGGAGTTTTGAAATATAGTTTTCCTCGGAATATTGTGCAGGTTGTTGATCTCTTCTAAATTGTGCTGCAGAATACAATGGTGTTCTTGTTTAATTAAAAATTAAAAGAAATTTGGAGAAAAACAGCAGGTCAAACTGTATCGTTTATTTTCACATACCAATGTGCCGGCTTGAACCCTTAATTTTCCCAAAACGTTGGTTATGTATGTTTATCTTTGCTGTGACCTGCTGAGTTTCTCCATCATTGTGCTTTTACTGCAACCATGGTGTCTGCAAACTCTTGTGTTTTACTTCTGTCTACTGTGAAATCTTTTGAAGGGAATGAAGAAATTCTCATTTTCTCTCTGAAGGGAGTTCTGTGGAATTCTCTTTCACTGCTCTCAAACTGTATGACCCAGACTCACTTCCACAGGGTTCAAGCCTTAAACATCGGTTTATGTGTATTTTTGCTGTTTGACCTGCTGAGATTCAATTTGTTTTTACTTCAACCACTGGGTCTGCAGACTTTTGTGTTTTATATCTAGTTTAATTAAGTAGCTTTTACTTTTTCAATAATCATATCTAACTTTACAAAATAAATGTAGATTTTGAAAAATTGAAATAAAATCAAGAATGATGTAGCAGAAGTGTTATAAGATGGTTGAAAAGTGCTAATTGGACAATTCAGCTGAAAACCAGGCTTGGTGTCCATAGTGCTCCGATGAAGATTGGTTTCATGCACAGATAAGTAGACCCCGACTTACGATATTCCTACTTACGATGTTACCAAGTTATGATGGTCAGAATCCATTGTTTTGATTTCAATTTCCGATATTTTCCCGCACTTGTGATACACGGCCGCCTGCGTATCTGAGCTCCTGATGCCACGGCCACCTGCGCATTCAAACTTTGGAGGCCACTGGCCACCTACACATCAGAGCTCCCGACCCCACTGGCCGCCTGCGCATTCAAGCTTCCGACCCCACAGACTGCATCTGAACTCTTGATATATTAAGTCTCTTTTCAATGATTTTCTGTGGCTTATTCCAGGAACGCATGGTAAGACTGTCACAATATGTTTATTTTTTATCTGTACAGATAGACCCCGACTTTTGATAGAAATCCCAGAATCAAACCCCATCATAAGTTAGGATCTACTGTAATGTAGATGTAGATAAATATTGGGAGAGTTTGGTAAAATTAAAGTAGGTTACATACGTACACATATTTTAAAACAGATCTTATTTGAAATACTGAAGAATTTATAGTCAGTGGACTTTACAGAAACTATGGAGAATGCTATGCACATTTCACAAGTAGGTGCTAATTGAAATGATGTAATTAAAGCAACAAGGAGGAGACGCTCTGGCTGTTGAAAAGCTCTTTGCAAGGGTTTTGACAGAGTGCATAGAAAGGTTAATCCTGGGTTCTGTTTACCTAAAGACAACAGCTTAACCTGTGGTTTGCTGAAGAAGGTGGGAGTTTTGTGGCAAGTGAGAGAGTCACATGGGCTTTCTAGCAGTCTCAGTTGGAGAGAGAGAGAGAGAGAGAGGGAGGTGAAACAAGCTCTCTCAGCTAGTGTGACACTGAAAGCAGCTGAACAGAACAAGCCAGGAAGCTTGTTGAGCTTAAAGAAAGCTCCAGAGCTGCGGATGGCTGGAAGTGCTATCTGTCTGATGTTTCTCTTGGAATAAAAGAAACAGAAAGGAACTCTGTAGTAGCCTGAAAGAAAGAAGTTATCACCTGGAGAACCCTGATGGGGCAAGTTTCATTAGAAAGACATTGAAGTGACTAATGGTGGTACCTCAGTTGTAGGAATCCTGGAACAACAAATCTTCCTCTCGCTCTATGAGAACTTTTCTGAGCAGTAAACATTTACCTTTTGAGCACCAAAGCCTTGTGAACTTTATACATGTTAAATTCTGTGCACAGTGTAAGAATTGCCTGCAGCCAGAGAACTTGGAAGAATGAGAAGTGACATTGAACTGTGAACCAAATAACTTTTCTTACATTTACATACACATCATGTACATGTGCCCTTAGAATTAGAAGGGGGTTAAGTTGGGTTTAGTTAAGTTAATAGAGGTAAGTTAAAGTTTGATTCTGTTTTAATGTTTAAAGATAATTAAAAACAACTTTTGTTTAAGTAACCATTTGTCGTGGTGAATATCTATTGATGCTGGGTTTTGGGGTCCTTTGGGCTCATAACACTAGCTGTAATTTACATGTAACTGTTCTCTCTCACTGCATTTCTCAGGGGAAATCCCTAGTGTTTATTGGGAGTGGTAGTATTATTTCTATTTATCTACTATTTAAACAAATTCTGTTTCCTGAGTAAATTAACTTTGTTTATGGTACACAATAGAACATCTGCTGACACTTGCACACCCATCCAAACAAATTTCTTTCTTTTCTTTGGCTTGGCTTCGCGGATGAAGATTTATAGAGGGGTATGTCCACGTCTGCTGCAGGCTCGTTGGTGACTGACAAGTCCGATGCAGGACAGGCAGGCACGGTTGCAGCAGTTGCAAGGGAAAATTGGTGGGTTGGGGTTGGGTGTTGGGTTTTTCCTCCTTTGTCTTTTGTCAGTGAGGTGGGCTCTGCGGTCTTCTTCAAAGGAGGTTGCTGCCCGCCGAACTGTGAGGCGCCAAGATGCTCGGTTGGAGGCAATATCAGCCCACTGGCAGTGGTCAATGTGGGAGGCACCAAGAGATTTCTTTAAGCAGTCCTTGTACCTCTTCTTTGGTGCACCTCTGTCTCGGTGGCCAGTGGAGAGCTCGCCATATAACACGATCTTGGGAAGGCGATGGTCCTCCATTCTGGAGACGTGACCCACCCAGCGCAGTTGGGTCTTCAGCAGCGTGGATTCGATGCTTGCGGACTCTCCCAGCTCCAGTACTTCGATGTTGGTAATGAAGTCACTCCAATGAATGTTAAGAATGGAGCGGAGACAGCGCTGATGAAAGCGTTCTAGGAGCCGTAGGTGATGCAGGTAGAGGACCCATGATTCAGAGCCGAACAGGAGCGTGGGTATGACAACGGCTCTGTACACGCTGATCTTTGTGTGTTTCTTCAGGTGGTTGTTTTTCCAGCCTTTGTGTAGTCTTCCAAAGGCACTATTTGCCTTGGCGAGTCTGTTGTCTATCTCGTTGTCGATCCTTGCATCAGATGAAATGGTACAGCCGAGGTAGGTAAACTGGTTGACCGTTTTGAGTTCTGTGTGCCCGATGGAGATGTGGGGGGGCTGGTATTCATGGTGGGGAGCTGGCTGATGGAGGACCTCAGTTTTCTTCAGGCTGACTTCCAGGCCAAACATTTTGGCAGTTTCCGCAAAATAGGACATCATGCGCTGGAGAGCTGGCTCTGAATGGGCAACTAAAGCGGCATCATCTGCAAAGAGTAGTTCACAGACAAGTTGCTCTTGTGTCTTGGTGTGAGCTTTCAGGTGCCTCAGATTGAAGAGACTGCCATCCGTGCGGTACCAGATGTAAACAGCATCTTCATTGTTGAGGTCTTTCATGGCTTGGTTCAGCATCATGCTGAAGAAGATAGTAAAGAGGGTTGGTGCGAGGACGCAGCCTTGCTTCATGCCGTTGTCAATGGAGAAGGGTTTGGAGAGCTCATTGCTGTATCTGACCCGACCTTGTTGGTTTTCGTGCAGTTGGATAACCATGTTGAGGAACTTGGGGGGGCATCCGAGGCGCTCTAGTATTTGCCAAAGCCCTTTCCTGCTCACAGTGTCGAAGGCTTTGGTGAGGTCAACAAAGGTGATGTAGAGTCCTTTGTTTTGTTCTCTGCACTTTTCTTGGAGCTGTCTGAGGGCAAAGACCATGTCAGTAGTTCCTCTGTTTGCGCGAAAGCCACACTGATTCTAGGAGGACATTTTCGGCGACACTAGGTATTAGTCTATTAAGGAGAACCCTAGCGAAGATTTTGCCTGCAATGGAGAGCAGCGTGATTCCCCTGTAGTTTGAGCAGTCTGATTTCTCTCCTTTTGTTTTTGTACAGGGTGATGATGATGGCATCATGAAGGTCCTGAGGCAGCTTTCCTTGGACCCAGCAGAGCATGAAAAACTCATGCAGTTTGGTATGCAGAATTTTGCCACCAACTTTCCAGACCTCTGGGGGGGATTTCATCCATACCTGCTGCTTTGCCACTTTTCAGTTGTTCAATTGCCTTATATGTCTCTTCCCGGGTAAGGACCTCATCCAGCTCTAGACTCAAGGGTTGTTGAGAGAGCTGGAGCAGGGCGGATTCTTGGACTGAGCGGTTGGCACTGAAAAGAGATTGGAAGTGTTCTGACCATCGATTGAGGATGGAGATCTTGTCGCTGAGGAGGACTTTGCCGTCTGAGCTGCGCAGAGGACTTTGGACTTGGGGTGAGTGGCCGTACACAGCCTTTAGTGTCTCATAAAAACCCCTGAAGTCGCCAATGTCGGCGCTAAGCTGGGTTTGTTTGGCAAGGCTAGTCCACTACTCATTTTGGATCTCCCAGAGTTTGCGCTGAAGATGGCTGCATGTGAGATGGAAGGCCCGTTTTTTCTCTTGCCAGGAAGGCTTGCAGGGTAGACAATCTCAGAAGAATAATGGGAACTGAAAGGAACAAAATATCAAACAAAATGCCAGTATCAAACAAATACTGAAACATAAAATGGTTGTATAAGCATACAGTCAAATCAGTTATCAATCAAAGAGGGATGGATTAGAATTTAGAGTTTAAATATTCTATCAGTAGTATATTAATAGATACTTTTTCTGACTCCCTAGATCCATTTCTTAATAGAAATAGTGTGTACTAATGTACAGTGCCTCAATAAATATTTATTGAAATGTATCAAAACAATGGTTTCTGCGGAGGCCTTCATTCTCGTTAAATGACAATGGCACATTGCCCTGCTAAAGAATTTGTGTAATAAATTAGATGTAGGATAAATGACAAAAAACATTGAAAAATCAGTTCTATAAAGTTAAAGGAACAACTGGCTGGAGGGGAGTGTGTATGAAAGATGCACTAAACTCAAGAAATTTAACTTTGATGGGATCAATGCATGGAGATGATTAAAATAGTAATTGTTACTTTGCATCTGTTTAGGGCCGAGTAAGCCAAAATAAATTTGTCCAGTTATGTTTTTATATTTAGAAATGCTCGGAATAATTTTCCTTGTCCATTAAGTGTTTTAGTTGTAGAGTTGATGTTTAGCCCCAATATACATTCTCTGTGCTTTGTGCTTTTGCTTGAGGAAGTTCTTTATATTGTTCACTGCTTTTTGTTGCTATAAATGCAAATTTATGGCAAGTAAATATAACAATCAAAATAAAGTTTAAGTTGTGTCTTTAACAAATTGCTTGTGGCCCATTATGAACCATAGAAGTCTCTAGCACAGAAACTTGTCGGTCAAAAAAAAATCTATTATTTCTCATTTGTTTCTTGGATATTGTCCATCAAATGCTCAACCAAGTACTTTTTAAAATGAGGATTTATTCTTTACCATATCAGGTAGTGTTTCCAGATCTGTACCATTGTTTGGGTGGAAGTATTTTTGTTAACTCTGTTCCATTGCTGACAACTATTACCTTAAATCTTTGAACAGTGAATACATGTTGCTCAATAGCAATATTGGTAACTTCTTCTATGGTCTAATCGAAACCAGAAAATGATTTGATTGGTTTTGTCAATACCTGTCAATTTACCACATTCTGTCAGGTCCATGTATTGTAAATGTCCTGTAGAAGTGAAGCTTGTACTCGAACACAAGTCTTCAGTATTTGATAACAGAGACACTGACCTTTTATACATTTCTTGATAATCATTTGTAGTGAAATTGAATAGGCGGAAGACTGATTTCTGTGATGCTGCAAACCTTGGGAGGAAACCAATCTCGTGGCATTTCTGGTTGAAGAGGATTGTAAGCACTTTATTTTTTTGTGGTTATGCACTGAGTTCTGTAATCATTTGAGGATGTGGATTTTCATCCCATTATCTTAATTATCCACTGCTATTCATGAAAGATATGAAAGGATTAGAGAGTTTTAATATGATCCATTGGATATTGAATTGCTTATCCCCACCTTTAACCATACTGGATATTTGGACCATGAAATCAGTGTGTGAGATATATTTTTGATGCTGACCAGAGCAGCAGTTAGATTTACAGTTCTGAACTGCTGGATTTGTTCTGAATCTATCCCATTCATCTCATAGTGCCTGAAAGCATGGTGCAGATATCGTTAATGTACAGGTAAAATTTTGAGTGTACTGGATTATGCAGTGGTTACTCTTACTAACCATACACAACAAATATATCAGCGTTTGGTAGATTATTCAGAGCAATGCCAACTTGCCTAACTCCATATTTTTTTGCACCAAATTTGGGAGCTGCACTTAAGAATCCAGTCAGTTTGCTTGGTATTGAGCCACTTTCCTGGTGAATGTTGAACTTTTCCATTATCGTATACTCAGTGATAATCTGGAGGTTCCCTGCCCACATTTTACATGTTGTCATGTAATTTCTGCCCTTGATGTTTGAAATTCTTGAGGCAACTTCCTTCTGACCGAGTTGCATTGTTCAAGTACCTGATTTGGGGATCATAATGGAGTTTTTGAGGATATTCGATGAAAGGTATGATCTTGTGATCATGACTCCGATAAGCAGTTCTTGACTTGTCAATGGGATAATTCTATTCGTTCAAGAGGAGAAACTGTGTGAAACAAACCAATGTTTTTTTTCCCCCTATAATAAAAGAAAGAGTTGAGAGATTTTCCACTCAACTGAAGTCCAAAGATATTTTAAACTGGAATAGACGACAAGATGAACAGATCGATCAATGGAAAAAAACAATTGTGCTTTCTGCCATATAGTTTTCCTGTTTGTCAGATCAATTTCACTGCATGTTTGCTATTTAGCAAGTTCAAAATAATGTGCTCTTTGTCATAGTCTTTGATAATAACTCGGAAGAGTATAACTAATGACCTTTCAGGTATGTATAGACAGACAATATTTTGAGATTGCTCTGCCATCTCTGATATGACTGATCTAATTTTGGACTTCACTTCCATTTTACTCTTCATAACTCATGATTTTTTTAGTTCTCCAAAATCAATCACACTGTCTGTTTTGGTCTGAGTTTACTTAATGAGCAAGCATCCATAACATTCTGGGGTAGAGAAGCCTATTGGAGAAACAATTCCTTCGAATTGCCCTTGGTTCTAAACTTAGCGAAACATCCTTACTACTTCTAACCTGCCCATCCACTTCAGAATCAAATATACTTCAATGAGATCTCCTCTTCTTATGCCTAATCAAGCTTTTCTGAGTAATCTTTTGTACCTTCTTAAAGAAGATTCTAGCCTATTAAGGTTAGGCTAGCCATCATATCATTTTACCTTTTTCCACATTCCCTCTTATTTTCTTGAACAGGCTGTTAACATTTGGTCTTTTACAATCCGCTTGAACCTACTCCGAATGTAGGAAATTTTGGAAGGTAACAACCAATCCACCTCCCACCCCAACACCTTTGAGAATCCCTGTTAAACCTTCATGTTTAGGGGATGTGACAGCTCTCATTCCCAATATTTTGCTGAATATCACTGATTTTAATTGTTTTAAATTACTCATTCTTTGTCCTTTGGTTACCTGCAAATTTTAGCATTCTTTTATTGTCTTCAGCTATGTAACCACAATATGGGATGAACGACCCAAGAGAAAGCTGTGCATGGAGAAGGTATTGAACTTGGGGTCCTGTCTGAGGAGACTTTCTAGTATTAGACTGTAGGCTCTGGACTTGCCCTGCTAGGTCCCCTTTTAACTGACCTTGAAGCCATCTCAGATGCTGCAGGGGGTGGGGGGGGGGGGGGGAGAGGGGGAGGGGGAACAAGACTGTTTAAAAAGCACCTGGGAAAGTAGATGCTTCTTTAAATTTCTCCATTGGCTAATTAGCTACAGCTATAAAAGGAAGGGGTACTTAAGTGGAGTGACCAGTGCAAGTGGGAATTTGAGGCTTTGGCTTGAAAAGCTTCAGCCAGCAGAGGCTGTGGTGGTGATGCCAGAGTTGAGACAAGGTAAGGACAACCCTGTCAAGGAACAAAAGGCTTCTATAGGGGAGGCACAGACAAGGACAGGTTTTTCCAACTGTTTTTCTATTTCACATAGAGTGGAATGGCACCCAGAGTAGAATGTGATAGTCAGGGAAACCAGTAGGTATTCCTGATAACTTCACCTGTAAGAAGTGCAGCTTAACTGCGGCTCCTTACAAACTGTCTTCAAGAATTGGAGCTGGAGTTGGATGAATTTCGGACCATTTAGGAGTCTGAAGGGTGATAGGAATTACAGGGACACAATCACACCTAGGAGGCAGGGTGACAGTCAGGAGAGAGAAAGGGAACAGACAGGCAGTGCAGAGTAATGCTGTGGCTATTCCCCTTAATAACATTTCTACTGTTTGGGATACTGTTGAGAGGGACAACCTGCCAGGGACAAATTACGGCAGTCAGATATCTTGTTCAGAGCCTGACCCTGTGGGTAAGAAAGGAACGGAGAAGGGGTGAGCTGTAGTGTGAGGGGAACAGATGAGAGATTCAGTGGAAAAGATTGAAAATCCCGGATGGTGCACGGGTCTGGGATATATCAAATCGAGTTCACGGCATTCTCAAGCAGGAGGGTGAATAGCCAGATATCGTGGTCCATGTAAGGATCAATAATGTGTGTAGTAAGAAGGGTGATGAGGTCCTGCAAAGAAAGTTTAGGGATTTAGGTTTGCCATTGAAGGACAGGACCTCCAAGGTTGTGATCTCAGGATTGCTATGTGTCAGTGAGTTTAGAAATAAGATAATAATGCAGTTTAACACATGCAGGAGGGAGGGCTTCAGGTTTGTGGTTCATTGGGATCTCCTCCATGAAAGGCTGGACTGTATCAGTGGGATAGTTTGCATCTGAACTGGAGTAGGGGGGAGAGAGGGGGCTAATATCCTTGCTGAAAGGTTTACTAGTACTGCTCCGGTGGCTTTAAACTAGATTTGCAGGATGGGTGGGGGGGAAGTAAGAGGTGATAACTAGAGTGCTGGAGAAAAAAGATAAAGTTAAGTCTGCATATAGAGTCAGAAATCAAAGGGTTGTGCATGGTTGAAATATTCTCATGTGCATCTCTTTCAAAGAAAAGTATATTGTAGGAAAGGAGCTTAGTCTATGGATTGGCATGTGATATTGTGGCCATTACAGGAGGGGCAGGACTGGCAATTCAATGCTCTGGGGTTCCGTTGCTTCAGACATGATAGTGGAAGGAGGATGAAAGGGGGAGGAGTGGTATGGCTGATCATGGAAAATATCATAGCTGTGTTCAGACAGGACAAACTAGACGGCTAATTTTCTGAGGCTATGTGGGTGAAGCTGAGGAATGGGAAAGGTATGACCACATTAATGAGGTTCTATTATAGTCCACCCAATAGCAAGAATTGGAGGAGCAAATCTGCAGGGCTCCTCCTGAAACCAATAGCAGACAGCTGCAGGAAACATTAAGTTGTGATAGGTGATTTTAACTTCAACACGTTAACAGGACTCCCATACTGTAAAAAGACTGGATGGGTTAGAGTTTATCAACTGTGTTTTGGAAAGTTTTCTAAATACATCGAGGAACCAACCAAAGAGAGTGCAAAATTGGCTCTCCTATTAGGGAAAATAGAGAGGATAGGTGGCAGTGATCATAATCCTATTAGTTTCAAGATGATTATGGATAAGGATAGATCTGGTCCTTGGGCTGAGATTCTAACTTGGAGAAAGGCCAATTTTGAGGAAATGACAAAGGACAAAAAAATGCGTGGATTGGGATAGATTGTTTTTTTTGGTAAGGATGTGCTTAGTAAATGGAAGTCCTTCAAAGGAAAAATATATTCCTGCAAGGATTAAAGGCATAAAGAACCGTAGTTTTAGGAATATTGGGGAATCGAGTTAAGAAGAAGAGAGTGGTGTTTTAGCAGATGTAGGCAACAGGGAGCAAATGAGGCAGGAAATAACTTGAAAGGGAAATCAGGAAGGCAAAAAAGAAAACATGAGGTTGCTTTGGCAGACAATGAAGGAAAATCCAAAGAGTTTCTATGGGTATATTAAGAGCAGAAGGATAGTAAGGGACAAAATTGGGCCTCTTGAAGATCAGAGTGGCTGGCTATGAATGGAGCCAGAAAAGATGGGGGAGATCTTAAATGGGTTTTTTGCATCTGTATTTATTCTGGAAACTGGCAGAGTTTAGGGAAATGAGGGAGATTGAAAATTTGGCTGAACAGTGCACAAACAACAACCTTGCGCTGAAAGTCGCCAGAGCCAAGGAGCTGATTGTTGACCTTAGGAAGAGAAAACCAGAGGTATACAATCCAGTGAGCATTGGGAGATTGGAGGTGGAGAGGATGAATTTAAAGTCTTGGGAGTCTAGATGAGAGGATCTTTCCTGGATCCAACACACTAATGGCATTGCAAAGAAAGCACATCAGCACCTCTACTTCCTGAAGAAGGTTGAGGAATTTGGTATGACATCAGAAACCCTGGCAAATTTCTTCATAGACGTGGCAGAAAGTGTGCTGACCGACTGCATCATGATATGGTATGGGCACTCTACTACCCTTGAGTATAAAGGCCTCCAAAAGGTAGTGGACAGAGCCCAGGACATCACAGGCAAAACCCTTCTGACCATTGAGAACACCTACTGGGAGAGCTGCTGTCAGAGAGCAGCAGCAATTATCATTGATCCACACCACCCAGCACACGCTCTGTTCTCGCGGCTGTCATCAGGAAAGAGGGATAAGTATCACCAGACTCGCACCGCCAGGTTCAGGAACAGCCGCTACCCCTCCACCATCAGACCCCTCAACAACAAACTCAACCAGGGACTCGCTTAAGGACTCTTACACTTTATTGATTTTTTAAAAAATCCTCTATTGCACAGTCAGTTGGTTTACATTTCTTTATCTGTTTACAGTTCTTTGTTTATATGTGTACATTGTGTATATTTTTTTGTACTACCAATAAGTGATAATTCTACCTCGCCTGCAGGAAAAAAGAATCTCATGGTTGTATGTGATGTCACGTATGCACTCTGACAGTACATCTGAATTCTGAAACAATGAGGTCATGGAACTAATACAGATTAAAGAAGAGGTGCTTGCTGTCTTAAAGCAAATAAGGGTAGATAAATCCTGAGGGCCTGACAAAGTATTTCCATGGGCCTTGAGGGAGGCTACTGCAGTAATGTCTAAGGCTGTGGAAGATGTATTTAAAATGTCTTTAGCCACAGGTGAGTTATTGGAGGATAGCTCGTATTATTCTGTTGTTTTTTTTTTTAAAAAAATAACCCGGTAAATTATAGACCAGTGAGCCTGATATCAGTAGTAGGTAAGTTATTGGAAGATGTTCTTAGAGATTGGATATAGAAGTATTTGGATAGTCAGGGATTGATTAACGGATAGTCAAGATGGCTTTGTGCATGGTAGGTCTTGTTTACCCATCTGAAAGTTTGTCATGGATGTTACTAATAAAGACTATAGATATTGCCTTTGACAAAGTCCCACATGGGAAGGTATCAAGTAGGTTCAGTTGATCAGTGAGGTAATAAACAGGCTTTTTCGGAGAAGCCAGAGAATGGTAGTTGATGATACTGGAGGGCTATAACTCGTGCTGTGCTCATTGTTGTTTATCATCTGGATCATTAATATAGATATTAGTCTGATAAATTATATCAGCAAGTTTGTAGATAACTCAAAGATTGAAGGAGTAGTGGACAGTGAAAAAGGCTTTCAGGGCTTGCAGAAAGAATCTGCATCAGCTGGAAAAGTGGACTGCAAAATGGCAGATGGAATTTAATGCGACAAGTAAGATGTGTTGCATTTTGGAAGGAAAAACCAAGGTAGGACATGCACAGTAAATGGTAGGGGACTGAGGAATGCGATAGAACAGAGCGATCTGGGAATACACATACCTAACTTCCTGAAAGTGGTGTTACATGTAGATAGGGTCGAAAAGAGAGCTTTTGGCACATTGGCCTTCATAAATCAATGTATGAGTTGTGATGGTACAAGTCATTGATGAGGCCAAAATTGGAGTGTTGTGTGCAGTTTTGGTCACCAAACTTTAGGAGATAGTACAAGGATTTTGCCAGGACTTTAACAACTGAGTTGTAGGGAAAGGTTAAACAGGTTAGAACTTGATTCCCTGTAGATCAGAAGAATGAAGGGAAATATGATATACAAAATTATGATGGGGATAGATAGAGTAAATTCAAGCAGGTTTTACCATTGAAGTTAGGTGAGAGAAAAAAGTAGAGGACTTGGGTTAAGGGCGAAAGGAAAAAGTTTAAAGGGAACATTAGGGGGAACTACATGCAGAGAGCGGTGGAAGTGAGGAATGATCTGCCAGCTGAATTGGTAAATTCAGGGTCAATTTTGACATTTAAGAAAAAATTGAACATTTACATGGATGGGAGGGGTATGGAGGGATATAATCCGAGTGTAAGTTAGTGAAACGAGACAGAAAAAAATAGTTTGCCCCAGACTAGAAGGACCAAAAGGTATTTTTCGGTGCTATAGTGTTCTTTAGTTCTCTGAAATAATGGCTCAGGGTCCCATTTTATTGTTATCCAGCTGGCATTGAAACAAACGTATGCTTGTATGTAAACATTAGGCAAAACAGAATTGGCTTCAGCTGCAATATTCTTGTTCTCAAAGTTAGCTTTTGAAATTGATATATGGACACACAACAAAGAACATTTAAAAAAACTATGGCTGTGAGGACCCATGAAAAGGAGTATTTTTGATGAAGAGCAGCAATTGAGGTTAAATCATCATGTCTTATGATACAGTATTCATATTTATTCTGTGTTTAATATATTTTTAAAAATGGATAAATATGGGTATTTAGAGTTTTGTGTCTTTATATTATAGGTCTGGCTGGAAAGATTTTGAGTACCATTGAAGAAATGGGATTTAATTACAGTGCACTACAAATGGTAAGATGAACAATGTATTGTGAAAATATATAGCTGTTACATTTTTTTTTAGACAAAATGCATGGTAACAGCCCAAGAGCCTGTGCTACCCAAATATATCAATTAACTTTCAAACCCTAGGAAACCAGAGCACACGGAATAAACCCACACAGACACAGTGTGGGGGGGGGGGGGGGATGGGGGGAAAGGGGCATATAAAATCCTGACAGACAGCACCGGATTCAGCATTGGTGCAATAATAGCATTGCTTTAAATGATATACTAACATTGCTGCCCCATGTACTAAATGTGTACTAAAGTCATGCTGCACTAGTTAGTGTTAGTGTGTGATTTTTTTTGTATCTAATGATTGGAAACTTCAAACTATTTTTTTTCCCATCAGCGCTCAAACAAAAGAAGTTGAATTAAGTTATTGAAAGAAATTTCACAAATCTTCCTGTGAAACTAACCAATCCAGGCTAATGTCATTCTTGTTCCTCTTCAGAGGAGAATTGAGTGTTGAATTCTATTTTTTTGCAAGTCTCTTCATCTTGAACACTAAAGAAGAATGGGCTTCCTGTTTAGGCGCCCTGTAAACTGGTGACCAATAGCAGGAAGATGTTGGGTAACAAGGGATCTATGAAGACCCCAAAGCTGAGATGAAGTACCCATGAGAAATGGTGACTAGAATGATGTGTGGAGGACTTGTTTCAGTGCCAAAATAAATTAAATGATGTTGAACATATTCAGTATATCGTATTCTCATTCTCCAGTATCTTCCTTTTACTTTGGAGTGACCATACACTTGTGCCTTTCTCATTTCAGATATAAAAAAGGCTACTTTGGTGAATTTTTGCCAATTAAACTTTTCTCTACTAAGCCCAAATGATTAGAAAAAAACCCACATGTACTGAAAGTTGATAATAAAAATAGACAAGTCAAGAGGTATCTATGGAAAGAGCAACAGAATTAATATTTCAGGACCAACCTGTCCTCTTGAGTGTTTCCATCATTTTCTGTTTTCATTCCAAAATGATTAGGCACTCATTGGCTCAGTGACAATGAGTATACTTTATTCAAAGCAAGTAAAGCTTTATGCATTCTGGATTGTAGCCAACGGAAAATAGCCTGATTCATTTTGTCAGAGATGTAATCTCCACAGAATCTTACTACTATCAGTGCAGTCTGCCTACCCAAGTGTTGAGATTCGAAATCCCAGGAGCAATTGTTTTACAATTTTAATTCTGGAGCTTATAAGATCCTTATTAATATGGATGGGAAAAAGTTGGTTTCGTAAGTCACAGCTCAGCTCTGATTTTGACATTCTGATTCTTCCTTCTAAATTAGGAAGCTCTTTGTTAATTCTTTTTAAAAAAATTTTTAATAACTTTATTCGTTCAACAAGGTTATTACATACAGTTAAAAAAAGTACATATTATGAACGATTAAAAAAATATATATAAAAAAGAAGAAAAAAAAGAAAGAAGAGCCCCCCCCCCTCAGCCAGCTCTCTTTAGGAGAGCCAAAGAGAAAAGAAAACTGAAATATATTTACTAAAATCTAATCAAGGTAAATCTAAATGTAAATATTCTGAATATAAAGACCACTTATTAAGAAAAAAAGAATAATTATGTAAAACATATGTGATTTTTTTCCATTACCAAACAAATTTTCATCTCATTATGCCATCTATTAATATCAATCACATTAGCATTTTTCCATGTACTTGCTATACAGATAAAGCTAAATATACAAAAGCAATCTGAAATTTGTCTAATCCCAAATCTTTCAAAGAATTCAACTCACCCAACAAAACTATTGTCAGGTCCAGAGGTATTTTGATCTTGTACAAATGTTCCAAAAATAATTGAATTGGTTTCCAAAAAGATTGTATATGTACACATAACCAAACAGCATTAAAAAAGTTCCAACCAAATTACCACATCTAAAACAAGAGTCTGATTCACTGAAACCATTTAAAAAAAAAAAAAAAACTTTTCAGGTGTTAAATACAATTGATGTAAAAAATTGTAATTAACCATTGCATAACGAACATTTATCAACCTAGTAACAATATCATGACAAATATCTAACCAATCATCCTCGGGAAAAAATAAGATTAATATCCTTTTCCCATTTAATCTTAGATCTATCCCATCCCTTTGTTTCCATACTTTCCTGTAATATTTGGTACATCAATGAAATATATCCCTTCTTTGGTACAATTACAAGAAAAGATTCAAATTTAGTCAATTTAGGTAAAATCATATCTCTACCAAATTTTGTTTTACTAAGGATCGAAGTTGATAATAAATGAATAAATAATTCTCATTAATACTAAAATCTTCCCCCATTTGATTAAAGGATAAAAATTTACCTTCTTTAAAACAATCCCCCAAGTTTTTTATACCTTTAGATTTCCAATGTAATAAACATTGATTATACATTGAAAAAGGAATGTTGGTTATTATATAACGGTGTTAAAGTCAATAGTTTACCCTTGGAACCTATCATTCTATTTTCCCTCATCTATAACTTCATTAAATGTTTTAGTATAGGCACATTATATTATTGTAATCAATTTAAATTCCACCGAAACAAAAATTGATGTATTCCAAATTCAAAAATATTCGCCATCTCAATTTTAGCCCAACTAGGGGGCCATTCCAAATCCATTAATGAACTAATAAATTGAAATTGAGCTGCCTCGTAATAATTTTGAAAATGTGGTAAACGTAATCCCCCTAATGCATATTTCCAGGTTAACTTATTCAAAGCTACTCTCGGAAATTTACCCTTCCATAAAAATTCCCTAACCATTTTATTTAAATCTCGAAAAAAATTCTTATTAAGTAAACACGGAATTGACTGAAACAAATATTGTATACGTGGAAAGATATTCATTTTAATTGTATTTACTCTTCCAATTAAATTTATAGGAAGATCCTTCCACTTAATCAAATCAGCTTTGATCTTTTTCATTAACGGTACATAATTTAATTTATATAAAGATTGATAATCAACATCCACATTTATACCCAAATATTTAATTCAATCAGTCCACTTCAAATTAATAATATTCTTATAAACTGAATAATCTCCTTCACCTATTGGTAAAATTTCACTTTTTTCCCAGTTAACTTTATATCCAGACAAAGATCCATATTGTGTTAAACATTCCTTCAAGTGTAAAAGTGACTGAGCTGGGTTTGTTAAATACACCAATACATCATCAGCAAATAGATTAATTTTATACTCCTCATCTAAAACTCTCATACCTTGTATCTGAGTATTTTGTCGTATCAACTGTGCTAAAGGTTCAATTACTAATGCAAACAAAGGACAACCTTGTCGAGTTGAACGAGTTAATTTAAAAGGTTCCGAGATCTGACCATTTGTCAATACCCTGGCTATTGGTTTATTGTATAAAGCTTTAATCCAACCAATAAAAGAAGGACCAAACTTAAATTTCTCTAAGACGTTAAATAAAAAGTTCCACTCAACTCTATCAAAAGCCTTTTCTGCATCAAGAGATATCATCATCGGATGGTCAGGCACCGTCGATATTTATTAATCAAACTAATCACTCGAAGAATATTATCTGAAGCATATCTATTCTTTATGAAACCTGTTTGATCAACATGTATCAACTAAGGTAAAAATTTAGCCAATCGATTTGCGAATACTTTAGCAATTATTTTATAGTCTACATTTAACAAAGAAATTGGTCTATATGAAGACACCTTTAATGGATCTCTATCCTTCTTAGGAATTACAGTAATTAAGGCACTAGAGCATGATTCAGGTAGATCATAATGTTCATTAATCTGTCGTAACACAACTCCAAACACTGTTGATAAATCATAAAATACTTTATAAAATTCAACCGAAAACCCGTCATCACTAGGTGATTTTCCTTTCGGCATTTCCAACATAGCCGATTTACTTTCTAAATCAGTAAAAGGAGCCTCCAGCTCCAATATGTCTTCTTCTCCTAGTACCGGTAATTTCAACACCGATAAAAAGGAGTCAATCGATCTGCTCTCCTGTTTTTCCTCAGAAGTATATAATTTCTTATAAAATGAATAAAACTCATCATTAATCTCACGAGGTTTGTAAGTAACAGTCGATTTTGTTTGACTACATTAATAACTCTTAATACCTGTTCTTTCTTTAACTGCCATGCAAGTACCTTATGTGCTTTCTCACCCCATTCATAATACCGTTGTTTAGATCTATTAATCAAGCATTCAAATTGATAAGATTGCAACGTATTGTATTTCAATTTCAATCTGGACAACTCTATCTTCTGATTTTCTGTCACATCTCTCTGAAATTTCTTTTCTAATTCATCAATCTGTTTCTCTAATTCAAGGCTCTCAGTCAAATAATTCTTTTTAACCTTAGAGGTATAACTAATTATTTGACCTCTCAAGTAAGCTTTCATAGCATCCCACAATATAAATTTACTCTGAACAGAGTTAACATTTTCTTCCAAAAAGAAATTGATTTGTTTTTTAAAGAAATTCAATAAATTCCACTTTTTTTAACAACATCGTATTGAATCTCCAACGAGAAGCTACACGAACTTTTTCAGAACTCTCATAAGTAAAATACAACAAAGAATGATCTGAAATTACCCTACTTTTATATTCTGCTTGCAATATTTTCCCCTGTAAATGTGCCAATACTAAAAAATCATCAATTCTGGAAAAAGATTCATGTCTAAATGAATAAAAAGAGAAATCCTTCTCTGTTGGGTTAAGACGTCGCCAAATGTCCACTAAATTAAAATCTTTCATCAAAGCTCGAATTTGAATTGCCATTTTAGATTTTTTAACATTTTTTGGAGATTTATCTAATAAAGGTTCCAAAACACTGGTTGGTTCCTCCAACCAGAACATTTTCATTAGCTTGTCCCAGAAGCAAAAATGCATCAGAAATAAATGCTTCATCGTCCACATTCGGTGCATAAATGTTAAGTTAATTCCAAAATTCATTAAAAATCTTACAATTCAACTTAAGAATATGTCCTGCAATTTCCATTGATTGTAATTCAAAAGATACATTTTTATGTATCAAAATTGCTACTCCCTTAGCTTTGGAGTTAATTGAAGGAAAAAAATACATATCCAACCCAGTCCCTCTTCAACTTCGTACTTTCTTTTTCATTCAAATATGTTTCCTGTAAAAAAGCAATATCAATTTTCATCTTTTTAATATAAGCCAAAACTTTCTTACGCTTGATCAGGTTGTTTAATCCTTGAACATTAAAGGTAGAAAATTTCAAATTTGACATATCTAATACAATTGCTAAATACCAAAAATAATCACAAAATTAATAATAACAAAGAAAAAAAAAGAATTTTTTTTATATAGGACCCTCAAATTAAAATATATAGGCCTTCCAAATAAAAATAATATTCGTTAATAAGAGAAAAGAAAAACAACAAAAAAAAAACTACCAAAAGGTAGTAACTCCCTAATAAAACTGGGTGTGGATTACCCACTAGTGACTGATGACTAACAAAGAAGTTAGTGCAATCCCCTCCTCCCCAGCCAGCCAATCAAAAATATTAACATATTACAAAAAAAAATCAGCCTTGAGATTCCAGTCCAGATGGTGAACTCATTTCAAGAGTAGGTGAACTCTTTCCATTCCCGTTCTTTCCACTTCTGCCATTTTGCCCATTTCAAGTCCATCAGATTTTCTTTTAGGAGATAATGGTGAACTTCTTCTTTGTCCTCTGACATCCGGTAACAAATTAGCAAAAACCATTGTTTCATGCTCACTCTCAAAGAATTGAGACTGATAGTTTCCATAAAACAGTTTCAACACAGCAGGATAACGAAAAGCAAATTTGTAACCTTTACGCCATAAAACATCTTCAACTGGATTAAATTCACGTCGGTGTCTGATGATATCTTGACTCAAATCAGGATGGAAGAAAACTACTATTCTGAACCATCACTGGAGCTTGCCTTTGTCTTGCATTTTGAACTGCAAGTCGAAGAATTGTCTCTCTGTCCAAACAATTCAAACAACGAACTAACACAGCTCTTGGAGGTTGACCAGGTAGGGGTGTTCTTCTTAAAGCTCTGTGTGCTCTTTCCAATACCAATCCATCAGGAAAAGACTCTTCCCCCAACATCTGGGGAATCCAATTTTTTTAAAAATTGACAAGATCTTGACCTTCTATACCTTCTGGCAAACCCACAATTTTCACATTATTTCTTCTGCTTTGATTTTCCAAATAGTCTATTTTTTTTTTGTTAACTCTTTTTCCCGGGCTCCTAAATCTTTAACTGATTTTTACACCTTTACTATTGTCTCTGTATTGGATTGTACCTGTTGTTTACATTCAGAAAAAGAAGCTTCAAATTTTTAAAAGTTTTCCCGATTTTTTTTTAACTTCTGCCTTAACCACAGTTAGGTCTGAAATTATATCAGTATTCATTTGAGCCAGCTGGTTCAATGACCAGTAATATCCAAATAAGAAGCAATACCTTCAAACATCATGTAAACAGGCTGAGGTGCAGTTTGAAATGCAGGATCCGATTCCATAAGTTGTAACTCACTTTCTTCCAGCTCTTCTTCCATTTCCTGTACAGTGGTAGAGAAAGGTAAGTCCTCTTCTTGTTGTTCTTCAAAAGGCAGCATTCTTGTCGTTTTGCTGCGAGTTTGGACACCCAATGATGACCCCCCGACTTCCTCAGGGGGTCGTCGCTGCCGTCCCCCTGCAGACCATTTTTTCATAAAATTACGGAGTTCTCCATAATTAACAGCACTACCCAAGTCCACAGTTGCTATAGACTGCGTGTCTACCATCAGAGTCCTCTTCCAACGGGGGTGTTCTTTGTAACAAGCCTCCAGGCTTGTGCCCGACTTCTCGGGAGCGCACTCCTTCCTCTGCAGAATGGGTTGAACCAGCACCATCTTGAGACTGGTGAGTACCTTAACTTTTGTCCCCACTGGCGATTGTTGAAGCTTGGGGATCGCTGAAAATGGATCCAAGGCTGTTCCAAGTCGTTTAGGCCCCAATTCTTCTGCACTTCAAAACTGTATTTTCTTTTGTAACTGAGACAGTTTTTGTTTGCATTAGCAGCCATAATGGCTCACCAAAATATCAAACTGAAGATTAAAGTTTTAAAATTAAAACTAAAGGGTTAAAAAACGGGCACTTAAAAGTCTGACCAGAGAGGGCAGGGATTACACGTCTAGTCTCTACGCCATCTTGCCACGCACCCCCCCCCCCCCCCCGGTTAATTCTTTAACTTGTTAAAATATCAAGTGATAAAGCAAATACTTCAGACAGAATTCATGTCTTATGTTCTTAGTTGGCATGCTATGAAGTACAAGGATTAAGCATGATAAATGATACTTTGTAAGGATGAGGTAGAGATGTTTTTTTAATTCTTGTTGTTTTCCATTCCACCAATTTAATCCAAATGTAAAAACCTACAGTGGATCTATCCAGCTTGTCTATGTTCGTAAATGTGTTATCTCTATTTCCAGTCAATCATACTCCTTTATCCTTGGTCATCTTGCACAATTCTTAAAACTTGTAGTGTGCATATGCAATGAATGAATTGATCATTCATAGTATAGACCTCATCAGCATATATGAAACATTTTCTTCAGATTATCTGGACTGACAGATGAATAACCATGGTAACATGTTTTAAATAGCCAATTTGGTTTCTCATTTTCTTTTGGGAATGATTTGTTTACATAAATAGATTTGCTTTTGGACAACATTTTCAGTAAATTACTTTGATATGATTACAAATGGATTATCATTTGATTATCTTCAGTTAACCTGCTACAATCTAATGGCAGAGAGAGATGGTTAGTAGTTACGGCTAGAACAAACTCATTAACAATAATGAACAACAACCCCCCCCCTTCAACATTTTCCTGTTGTATCTTATATTGACTTTGTTAAGAGCTTCCAGACTACATTTTGTGATTTTATAAGTAATGGCAAAGTAAAGTTACAGGTGCAGCTGTGTAAATAAGATCACTATCCATTCGGTTGACAGACTGCAGCCACTCGACATAATGGATTCCACTTGACATAATTAGTTCATGAAACTAATCACATTATTTGCTCAGACCACTTTTGAAACAGCACAATAATGAAAACAGACCCTTATAGAATATAGAAGTACAGCTGAGGAAATCTTGATTTCCATAAATGTGCATCTATCTGATCAGTCTGTATTGACAATGAACTTCTAGAGATTGTAGCGAATTATTACCCTTGCAAATGATTTGTGTTACAAAGGGCAGAGCTGTTACAAGAGTGAGAATAGAAAAATGGTTAGGAATGAAGTGAGAAGAACAAATTCAGCAGCATGGACCCCTTTGAGACGCAAAGATGCAGGAAAAAGTGAGATGGTTATGGCAAAACTTGAAAGAACAGGAAGAAGGTGACGTCTTCTGAAAGTATCAGTATATTCACAGCTGGTTTGGATTGTTTCAAGAAACATGCAAACCTGCATAATATTTGCCTTGCTAGGGAAGCAGCAAGTGTAGAAACCTTGTCAGCAGAATTTTATTCATAAAATTAATCATTAAGGGGGGTGGCAGAATATTGAACTTCATTGATTTATGCACCTGGAAAAAAATGAATCTGTGTACTTGTTCAGTGGTATCCCATCTCTGATCACTTGGTTCCCCTATCTCTTCCCCAAACACCTAGAATAAACTTTTCCTCAAGTCACTGACAGTAATAGTTTCAAATTTGAAACACTTTTAGCCCAGCATTCATCCTGATATTTCACATCTTTGCCTTTTATTTTGATGCAGTGTTCTGATATATAATAATTTCTCTCTTGATCTTTCTGGTATGGATCTAATTTCCACTCTAAGTCAAAGGGACATTGTCTTGAAAATTAATAGCAGGAAGCAAGTTTAAATATTTATCACTACATCTTTCATAACTGACTTAAGCAGTATTTTCTTGTGTCAAAATGGATTGAAAATGAAAGGACAATTCATAGCTTCTCTTATCTAGCAGTAGGTCATCTTGTATCCATCTCCTCCCACTCCCTTTTAAAAAATGAACACAAGGAACTCATGGACTCCTTTTTCTCTAAACCTGAGTTCATCAATTCAGATATCTTTTCTGTTTTCCTCCCTTTCCTGAACCTACTGAGTCCTGCTTCTCCACATTCTCTCTGCCCTACTCCTTGACATTTTAAAAAAAATTTTTTTAGTTTTGTTATTTCCCATCATGGTAGCTCAGAACTCATTCTGTCCAGAAATTTTAATTCCTATAAGGCGTATTCTCAATTACCCTTCCAAAACCATATGTTAATATTGCTAATTATCCTATCATCCTGCCTTCAAAAATCTGTGAGGTTCTTTTTTAAAATACAAGCTTTCCTCCACACCAGTAGACAACAAAGGGTTGGAATATATTGTATCATGTTTGAAATTGTCCAGTACGGGTTTCCAGCTGGTGTCAAATGACTCAAAGTTACTAACTCAATGTGATTTTTGATGGTTAATGTACTCATTTGTTCAATTTAACCTCCTTTTACATGGATGACCACTCCCTCTACCTCTTCTGCCTCTTGTCGGTCAGGACTGTACTTGACTCATTCCAACTGCATCAGAGAATTGGCTATAATGGTTTCTCTTCCCAAGTCTACTCATTAATACTAGTATTCAAGAATTTATCCTTGGTCCCCTACACATTGCTGCTTGGCAACAGCTCAAAAATCCTTTGTCTATTTGCATATGCAAGTTGATGAAACATGGTACCTCATCTGCCCTCCCTTGAGTCTCTATGCACTTTAAATTGCTTTAATAAACTGCTTGTCCTCATGTCTGATTTTTTTTTAAACTTTGACTCCAAATTCTGGTTTACGGTTGAAAACCAAGGAAGTGCAAGATTACTAAGTTTCAAGAAATTGAACCAGTCCATTTCAAACCCTTTGACTTAGCCCAAATTTTGAGCTACATATCTGTGATATCAATAAAGCCTCTTAATTTCTATCTCCTTCACATCCCCCTAATTCAAACCTATCTTGAACTTATTGCTGAAACTTCTGATCAATGTCTTTGTCATCTCCTAATCTTCACTATTTCAATGCACTTCTGCTCACTGTTTGTTCCTTTGTAAATGTAAGGTAATCCTAAACCCTGCTGCTTATGTGACCACACTCTGGTCAAGTCCCTGTCTGTGATTGTGCTTACAGGCGTACTCCATCCCTTTATTAAGCAAAACTTCAATTTTGAAATAAATCCTTGTTTTCAATGCATACTACAGCCTTGCCTTCTTTTCTCCCTCCCTGTAATCTCTGTGGCTAAAACCCATGATGGTATTGAAGCTCCTCCAGTTCTTACTTCTTGATCTTACCTAACTTTAGAGACATAATTGGCAGCCATGCCAACAGTATTCAACTCCTAAAGTTGAATATTACCATTCTAATTCTCTATCTATCTACCTTCCTATTCTCCTTTAAAATATTTCTCGAAATCTAATTTTTACACATGAGCATAAGAAATGGAAGACTCTCATCATCTTTTAATTTGCCACATGCCTGCACTTAAGCTATATTCCTGAATATCTATTAATCTGTGCCTTGAACGTACTGAGCAACTGAGTTTTTACAGCTATCTCGAATGGATATTTCCAAGGATTAACGGTTTGGATTTCAGATTTTAAGTCTGTCCTGAACACCCAGCCTTGCATTTTGAAGTTCTGACCCCTTATTTCTCTTTCTCCAGCCTGGGGAAAAATCATTTCCACCCCATCAGTCCCTTTAAGGATTTTGTCATTTCAACGAGAAGCAATCTCATCTGAACTTTAAACAGCATAGGCCTGGCCTGCTTAACCTCTCCTCCTTCAACAAACCTTCCATTTCAGGGCTGAATCAGATGAAGATTCTAGTTTTCCTTGAGGAGAAAAATGAGAAACATGCATAGTTTTCCAGATGCAGTCTCATCTGGGCTGTTTGTAATTGAAACAAAGCATCTCAACTTTTGTAAACAGACCTCTTGAGAAAATGCCTATATACTATAAGCAGTGTAAAAGTATTTGCTAAATATTAACAAAATGAAATTGACAATTCTTTTAATAATCATTCAGCTGGTGTCATCAAAAAGATCATTTTCATTGCTTTTGACGATGCCCACACAGTAACAAATTCCATTTACCAAGAATTGTTTGCATCTTGGAAAGTTCTCGAAAGTCTGACTCTGAATTCCAGCATAAGCAGTTAGTACTGTGACTATTTCTTGCATGGAGTATGTTTGATGTGCTATTTAGCATTCTGTACAGTTTCAGTGGTTCTCTTTGGAAGGAATTGAATTTCTAGATCTTTGCTTTCTGATTAATTCAAAACAGCACATAGTAGGAACAACCCACCATGTCTGCACCAATAATGTAAACTAATTGTGACGGCACAGTTGGTGTAGTGGTTAGAACAACGCCTTTATAGCGCCAGCAATTCGGACCGGACCTGGGTTTGAATCCCATGCTGTCTGTAAGGAGTTTGTATGTTCTTCCTGTATCTGCGTGGGCTTTCTCTGGGGGCTCCAGGCTCCAGATTCCTCCTACCCTTCAAAAACATACTGGGGTATAGGTTAAAGGGGTGTAAGTTAGGTTGCAAGGACTTATAGGGCTGAATTGGCCTGTTTCAGTGCTGTATATCTAAATTTTAAAAAAATTAAATTTAAATAAATCCCATCTTCTTGCACATGGTTCATATCTTACCATGCCTCTTAAATGTCACTAATGTATCTGTTTTACCAGCTAACCACTCTCCTAGCTGTGCATTCCAGACACCTACCATTTTCTGTGTGTCTGTATTATTACGGGTTATATTAGTATGGTTATGGTTAAATATGTCTTTAAAAGAGATAGATGGTGGGGGTTTAGTGTAGGTCACTTCACAAACAGATACTTACACCACATCTCATTTAAAATGCAAGAGCTTTGCTGAAGCTAGACAATGAGGCTCCGAGAAGCAATGAAGAATGCTGATCTATTGTGTATGGGCAATAAAGTCCAGGCTCGGAAATACTGATAAGATCTTTCTAAGATTGGGTTTGGAGCCTCGGAAGAGCTTTTTGGTTTTTACAAGCAGAGAGAGGGAAAAACAAACAGGATTCTTCTCTCAGAGAGAGAGAGAGAGAGAGAGAGAGAGAGAGAGAGAGAGAAGTCGATTCTACAGTAGCGGCTGAGGCTGTAAAATGTTAAGCTGACAGACTTGTGAAAACCCCCATTTTGAAGATGGGTTGTGAGTTCTGAGTTCGAGTCTTTACAAGAGGAAATGGCTGGCTAGAGTGTTTCTCCTGAAATAAGGGAAACGAGGAACTCTGTGGTGACCTGGAAGAAGAGATTATAATTTGGAAAACCCATGATGCGGCAAATTTCTTCAGCAAGACACTGAAGTGATTGGAGGAAATCAGTGTGTGTGTGTCCAATGAGCAACAAATATCTCTCTGAAATCAACAAGAACCTTACTGAGCGGTAACAATTTAACTTTAAACACCAGAGCGAGTGAAGATTCATAAATGTTAAATTCTGTGCACAGTATAAGAATTGCCTGATACCGGTGAACTTGGAGAAGTGAATGATTGGACTGTGAAATTAATAGTAATAAGTTAAAGTTTGATCTTGTTATTATGTTTAGAGAAAATTAAAAGCAACTTTTGTTTAAGTAACCATTGTCTTGGTAAAACAAACCTGTCATTCTACGACTGACTCCACCTGCATTGAATTCGCCCATCATTATTGAATGAAGATCTACCGGGACCAAAGCCTGAAGAGGGCACAAAAAATCAGTGAACCGGTGTGGACTCGAAAGGCCAACATGGCCTGTTTCCGCTCCGTAAATCATTATATGGTTATATGCATCTCCTTTTAACTTTCCCCTTTTCAACAATCCTTTGCCTCCTTGTACCATGGAAAACAAACTCAAAATGTTTCTGAGGCCCTTCCTCATTCTTTTGAACTCCTAAGGAGTACAATCCAAAAACCATCATATATTCCTTATATGTTAATCCCTTTTTTCCATGAATCATTCTTGTGAATCTTCTCTGAATCCTCTCCAATGCCAGTACAGCCTTTCTCAAATAAAGAGTCAAAAACTGTACCCAGTACTCCAAATGAAGCCTCAAAATCACATCCCTGCTCTTGTATCCTAGTCCTCTAGATATGAATCCCAACATTACATTCTCCTTCTTCACCATTGACTTAACCTGGAGGTTAACCTGTAGGAGGACTCCCAAGTCCCTTTTGTGTCTGCCTTCCAAAAAGTAATGGAAGTGACAGATTGACAAATATATGGCTAGAAGCTCTTTATCAAAGGTGCTCTATTTGTTCTCAGCCTCAAGGAAGTGGTGGCTAAAGAATGCTTCCATTATCCATTGACATACTGCTGCAGAATGTGTCTGTTGAAAGGGCAGTGGCTGTGTTTAAGACTGGATAACTGAGCGTGGTTGCTTGAGCTAATAGTTCTTTTGTCTTTATGAAAGCATTTGTCTTCCATCTGTCCACTGAATAGATTTGGCAGATTGAACAGAGGCTTCATAACATGAGCTGGTGCTGGAAGGAATCGACGCTAAAAATTAACCACCCCCAAGAACTTTTGCAGACCTTTACCAGTGGTTGGTCTGCAATATTCAGTAATGGCGTCGATCTTGGAAGGCAGCAGAACCATGCCCTTGTCGGTGATTGTATGCCCCAGGAATTCTATGGACTGTTGTCCAAAAACACATTTTCCTGGATTGATGGTCAATCCAAACTCTCGCAGACATCTAAAGAGTGTACGCAGATGTTTCATGTGCTCTTCTTTAGTTTTGTTGGTGACTAATATGTTGTCTAGATAAATGAAGACATTGGACATGTTACGCTCTACTGCGTCCATAACTCATTGAAAGATCTGAGCTGCATTTTTTAACCCAAAAGGCATACGTAAAAATCCGAACAATCCAAAAGGGGTAATTATTGCTGGTTTCAGGATGTCATCTGGTTCCACTGGCACCTGATGATATCCATGCACCAAGTCCACTTTTGAAAAGATTTTCACCCCAGGCAGATTCACTGAAAAATCTTGTATATGGGGAATAGGGTAGCGATCTGGTATAGTGGTATCGTTGAGTCATCTATAACCTCCACAAGGTTGCCACCCTCCGGTGTGTTTTTGGACTAAATGTAATGGAGACGGCCATGGGCTGTTGGACCTATAAATTATCCCCAGCTCTTCCATTTTGTGGAATTCTTGTTTAACTAATTGCAGTTTCTCTGGAGGCAAACGACTTGCCTTAGCATGAATGGGAGGACCCTTGGTAGAAATACAGTGAGCTACTCCATGTTTTGCAGTGGGGGTTGAAAACTGCAGAGTTGTGATTTCAAGAAACTCTTCTACAGGTCTGGAGAACCTATCAACAGTCTTGCGCAAGGCTTGAAGGCATAGAGCAGGAACATGTGATTCTTCCAGAATAGTTTGAAAGTTGGTACTATTCACCAGCTGATACCTTTTTTAAATCCACCATAAACAAATGAGCTCCAAGGAAATAGGCCAAGTAGCAGTCATGACACTGCCACTATAATAAAAGGCCATGTGTAAATGTTCCCCTTGAACTGAACATTCATTTTTTTGGTGCCATACATGGGTATGTTGGAACTATTGACTGTTGTGAGTTGGAGGTTAAGGATAGGATAACATGTATTGAAACTGGTTGGTGAAAAACATTAACCTTCGATCCTGTGTCCACCAAACATTTATGTTGGGATAGCTAATCCCAAACATATAGAAGGCTCATAGATTTTCGGCCAATTGTCGTAGCCATTAATGACAGTCTGCCAGGGCATTTCCTGAGTACGCATAGGGTGGTAGGCACCTACATGCATTGACTCCCCAAAGCCAGTGGTAAAAACATCAGGTGGAAGTGTTGACAGACGGTCTGCCTGACTTGAGATGTGGCCTTGTTATAGGGGCTGGTGTGTTGAGATTGTTGGCTTGGGAAGCACTGTCAACAACGGAAATGCTGGGTGCGGACAGCTGTGACATTGTCTGAAGACCTTTCGGTATGTTTTTTTTCTAGCCATAGGATGTCTGCCTCTACAGCTACTGCCCTGGGGTCTTCAATAATGTCTTCTGGCATCCTCTCTAGGAAGAGCTGTTCGAATAATCTATCTGGCCATTGGCTGGATGCCAGCATAGCATGTTCTCCATTAGTTCAGACGGGGCGCTGTCACCCAACTCTTCTATGTGTAACCGTCTGGTGGCCCTCTCTCTGCGTGACATGCCATAAATTTGCAGCAGGAACAGTTTTAGAGCATCATACTTGCATTCTCCGATGGATTGAGTAGGACGTCACCGACTTGCTTGGCAGTGGCTTGGTCCAAAGCACTGGTGAGGTGATAATAGTGAGTCGCGTCCACCTTGATCTTCCTAAGGTGAAATTGTGCTTCAGCCTGTCAAAATCACAGCTCTGGTTCCGATGTCCAGAAGGGCAGTAGCTTAACAGGAACAGCTGCAGTATCCATATGGTCCAAAAGCTCGTTTTTGGACCCGTCGGGGTCACCAATTGTAGCCACTGAAAACCCAGTGGTGGTTGATGAACATGAAATAATGACACACACAGTTGCAAGTAAATCAGAACTCATTTACTCAAGTCACGCACGTATTCATTTTAAGACGCTGAACCACACACCTCACATCATGACGTCCTTTGCCGGTTCGCTAGACTTCTGGGAGTTGTATTCAATCTATAGTGCTGCTACGAGCTTCTTATTTTAACTTTATAACACAATTTTCCTCCATTTTGATTTCATTAAATGTTGAACAATTAGTGCTGTGTGTTTTGCCCTTTACTGTCACATTCTGCTTTCATTTCTCTGCACTTATGGCTACATTGCAGAATTAATTTTTTCTTTCAAATTCATCATACCTAATCCCTCCCCTAGAGCAATGCAGTTAAGAGGCTCCTGTGTATGGACCTTAAAAGGTACAAGAATACTCAGAAAATTGTCAGTGGGCCTTGTATTCCAGCACGTTAGATGCTTTACAACATCCTGATTCTAAGTTTATGGGTTCAAGCTCCATTCCAAAGATCTGCACAGAATTTCAGGATTGTGGAGGTGATGGTTGTCAGAATTGGTGTCTTTTGGAATTTGAGCTGTAAATGCATTAATCTGAGAAGGAGAATGTGGACTTGTAAGTCCCATTCTTCTACATAAAGAAAAGTAAGGGGGTTTTCCATAAAATCCTGCCACATATTAATCCATTTAACACAACTACAAATATGCTTTTTTTGGACTCTATTTTTCTGACTGCATCACTTTGATAGAAATGTACTTTTTAAAAAATATTATGGATTGTGCTTTCATAATAGCTACATTACTATAGCAGTTTCACTGTCACCAAAAGTCTTGACTTAAAGTTCCACTTCTGATTAATATTTAAAATTAGCCCTTCTGTGGGCAAGGGGAAAGTGAAGATTGGAACTGCCTGTCTTGGGTGTGTCATTTGAAGATATAACCATATAACAATTACAGCACGGAAACAGGCCAATTTGGCCCTTCTAATCTGCCCTGATCCAAGTACCTTCCTCTAATCCCATTTACCAGCACTCTCCCCATATCCCTCCATCCTCCTCCCATCCATATACTTATCCAACTCTTTCTTAAATGACAAAATTGACCCTGCCTCCACCACCTTTCCCGGAAGCCCATTCCACACAGTAACCACTCTGTGAGTAAAGAAGATGGGAAAATGTTGAATATTAATTTTTATGTAGTTAAGTACATCTTGAGATATATAAACTGGATCTCTTTATCAGAGAGGTAATTAGAAAGAGGAGAAATTTCATGTGGTGGAGATCAATTTTTGTTAATTTTATTTCTCTTCTACTCCTAGTTTAATGTAGAACGAGCCAATGCAGAGGAATTTTTGGAAGTATACAAGGGAGTTGTTGCTGAATATAATGTAAGTAGGTAAAGGTGAATGAAAAACAATCAGCAAGGCTGGGGGGAACTTTAATGCAATAATACAATATACAAGTTAACTAATTTTGACAGTGGGCAATGAAATGCTGTCTGGACTTTGTAAGCTCTCAGTTTAAGAATTATCATGAGAAACACACAAAATAAAATCCTTTGATTTTAATCACAGTTATATTTCAGTTTAAGCATCTACTAACTTCCTAACATGCACCAAAATTCTTATTTGTTGCAGCCACACAAGTACACAAGATGCACTGACTACAGTAGTATACATTACATTACTTCAATATGCCAAGACAGAAAAACTGATAATAAATATAATATTGAACTTCATGTGTACTATCTAGATTTTACTGATTAATTCATAAATCAAAATCAGTCAGTAGTCTCCATCAGAGACATCAAAAGTTATTTAAAAAATACTTTTTATAGGTGGCAGTGTCAGTCTCCAGTTTTACTGGCTGAGATCAATGGCTCCAGAGGAAACACAAATCCTTGAATGTGTTCTTAAATCAGAAAATAACATTTGATAATTACTTAGTTTTCTATCCTAAAATCTGTGAAGATTTTTTTTTGGGGGGGGGTGTGAAGAGTCATTAAGTTTTTCTTACCAATGATTTGATGTACCTTCCACAGGGTATGGTCATGGAACTGTGTTCGGGGCCTTGCCTTGCCTTGGAATTGCAGGGAAAGGAGATTCAGAAGTTATTTAGAGAATGCTGTGGACCATCAGATCCTGTAAGTTATGATCAAGTTTTAAAAGTTGATGTAAGTTATTGTATTTTGCCAATTGCTAATGTAGTTTTATTTTACTTTCTAAAATTGTTTTTATTGAGTTTAACATACAAGCATACATAAAAAAATGACAATTACATAGTGATTTATGTATATATAAGTAAGCACACAAAGAAAAAGAAAAATGAATAAACAGAAAATATTTAAAACTACATCAATAGTTAATTGTAGTACCTTAAAGCATTGATAAAAGTAACATGTGCAACCATGTCAGACCCATTTATTGAAATTTGATAAAGTAATGAAGAAAGGAAAAGAAAAAAGCTAAAATCTATAAACATATCTAACCCCTCCCTCTAGTCAAGGTTACCTTATATGTTTAGTAATGAAAAAAAATCAATAATAATGTGGAATCATTGGCGATCCCCAGAGAACAGACAAAGAATCACTGAAAAATATAATAAATATTTCTTCCAATTATAAAAATAATGATAAGAATGGATCCCATAATTTCATAAATTGAAACTTTCTACCTTTAATATTATATCTGATTTTCTCTGAACTTAAATAGGACATTATATCATATAACTGCTGCATATGAGTAGGGGATGTATCTCCTTTCCATTTTAATAAAATAGCTCATCTAGACTTTTTCCTGAGATGTCAATAAAGGTTTATATGAACCATGAGAAAATCCCAACAGAGCAATTAACGGACAGGATTCCAAATTAATCTTGAAATTTTTTTTATAGAGTTTGAAAAATCTCTTTCTAGAATCTAAATTTGGGCATTCCCAAAACATAGCAATCAGAGAAGCCAAGAAAATTTTACATTTCTGCATAGAAATTAGATAATTTAAGTTTGAATGTATGAGTTCTACACACCACCTTAAATTGTAATAAGCAATGTCTTGCACAAACTGAGAGTAGACTACCAATGTTACGTTCAAGTCTCATTCTCAATCTCTCTTGATCCCAGCCATGGGGACTAAATTTAAGTTCAATAAATTATTATAAATACATGCTATTAATTCACCATGAAAATAAAATTGTATATTAAAAAACAGATCATGAATTTTAGTGTTCGAAATTCACAGAAAATCCAAAAGCTTAGACTGAACAAATGCCTAATTTGTAAATATCTGAAAAAATGCCTATTGAAAAGATTAAATTTAGCTGATAATTGTACGAAAGAGGCAAAATTATTTTGAATAAAAAGATCCTTGAAACTTTGAATATATTTTACTATGCCATTCCTTGAAACCTGCATCCAACAAAGACAATAGAAAAATTGTCATTATTGGGATGGTCACCTTTATCTATTACAATGATGGAAAGTATTAATTTGATTAAAATGAATATTTTACCTACATTTTTATATCTTTTTCAAGCAGTACCAATTTTTATCCCCAAATCTTTCTTTCATCTCACTGGATTCGGCTATTTCTACGTATATTTGGCAGGGGAATAAGACATATAAATAAAGTTCATCTTCAAAAGACTGCACTAAATGAAGGATTATCTCTCCCAGATTTTAGATTGTACTATTGGGCAATTAATATACGTAATTTACTTTTATTGTTACATTTTGCTGAATCAGTGAATCACCCCTCCTGGTTAGAAATGGAATTGCAGTTTACTGAAAAAACTTCTATGTTGGCCATTTTAGGATCGTTTTTACCATTTTCCTTTTCCAAATTAACAAATAATCTGTTAATGGAAATAGATTGAGTATTTGGGCTCAGTTTAAGAAATTCTTCGGAGTTAATGGTTTTTCACTGGCTAGTCCAATTATAGATAACAATCTTTTTCAACCATCTTTTTGTTGGATGTAGTTCTGTTTTCAATTAGTTCAGAATCACTGACGTGGGCACATTTTTCAAAGCAAGTCTGGTATTCTGGACTTTTTAAATGTACATTTTACTTGGCTGTCCCATTCAACAACAAAAGATTGTAAGAAATATCCAATGTTTGAAATGAGTATTCACTTCCATTAAGAACAACACTGTTCATCTAGCTATGAGTCACTTGAGCATATTCGTTTAACTTGGAAGAGGAGGCCATACATCAAGGGTTCGTCAGTTAAAATTGTTTACAATAAAGACATTTTTCTTTAGAAGCAAATTAAATATCTAAATTATAAAATTGTCCTGGAATTTTTACTGATAATTTTAAATGGACTCTGTTGAGTATAACCTGTTTGTAAAACTGTTGAAATAGTGCCTTAGCATAACGGTTTAAAAGATTTGTCAAGTTGAAACTGCTATAAGGTGGCTCATCACTCTACTCAGTTCAGCATTCTGAACAAACTGAACAATGTATCACAGGCACAGAAAAGCCTTGTGTAAGCAGCTGGAGCAGACTGCCTCACAAACTACCCAGCTACTCAAACTAGGGACCTCATCCCCCTTCCTTAGTCCCTCTGGATTGATGATTTATTCTAGTTTTGTGGGTTTAGAGGGTGACCAATGGGGAAAGAGGTGCCTAGTTTGAATAGCTGGGTAGTTTGTGAGGTAGTGTGCTCCAACTGCTTACACAGGATGTATCTGTGCCTGTGATACATCAATACCATACAGAATGCTCTTACTCCACCCTGAGTGGTCATGAACGTGGAACTCTAGAGTTGGTGGGAATGTCAAGAAGGCTTTGAAAAGATGCATCTTAGAAAGGATTTATGATGTATAATCACATTCTTGCATCTTACGATGTTTTTGCAACAAAAAATAAAGCCACAGAAATTCTTGGATCAGGGCAAGCAGCTTTCCAAAATGTGCTGTTAGTTGTCTTCTCTGAATAATTGCTCCTCCACTGAAGATAGCTTGATTGGGATTGAAGCCTATTGTTGTGTAGAAAATATTTCTTAAAAGATTTAATATTATGCATAGATATGAATGAAATTACTTTAAAGAAAATGATTCTTTAATTAGGATTAGAGTATTATGGTATGTTACTCTTTAAATAAAGGGGCATCAAGCACGATTGTATGAGATGATGTTTGATTCTGAAGATGCAATTTCGGTTACACCCTGCTGAAAGACAAATGATCGCATTTGAAAACCATTGAGCTTTTTTAGATGACTCTTTATCTCTTCATGTTGTTTTGTGGAGATAAAATCTCCAAAAGGATCATCCAGATGTCCAATATATCAAAATCCTACTCTTCCTAAGGCTCCAAACCTTTCAGTAACTTTAATTTCACTCTCCTGCTCTCTGAGCTCACCTTAACCTCCTTTCTATTACGAGCTCCCGTTGCATTTAGTGACTGCCACATTAAGGGCTAATACTGCCTGTGCTCATTCACATCTGGAGAGAAGTGAGTGGCAACAATCAGGTACTGTCTGTAACACTTCACACTAAATCCAATTTTGATTCATGCCCTGATTCTGGTGTTAGTGATATTGCTAATAGTTCTCTCCTCAAGTACTATCCCCTCATTTTGTTTTCAAATTTATCATCATTACCTTCATTTCAACAAAAGCGTTGTCCCCATCTGTCTGTCTACTCCAGGTCTCTGATACCAGATAGACCATCAAGGAAAAAATGCAAAAGACTGCTTAGGATACTAAAGCATGTAGTTTCATTAGTGTAATCAGACATACAAGAAAGTGTGTATGACAATTCTCAACATTATATAAAAATGCATGTGATACTGGAAATTCAGTGCCATATTCCAATGCTTCGTTATTTTGTTAACATCAAAAATGAGTTTCTCCAACAATCGTTCATTGTAATTTAAAAGTTTATTTACATAGAAATTAGAATCATCCAAGCATGTGATGCTGTTACTGTACAGCATAAAACATTGTTAATTGCAGTGACAATTGCCCATTCTACTCCCACCTTTTGCAAGCTAACAATTATTGCCTTGAAAAGCAATATTGTTGTCACTGTAGATGTATAAATTTGAAAAGAATTCCGTTATCAAAACGAATATTTTTGGCGTGGTGATTTTTTTTTGTCACAGTAAACAAAAACCAAGAACATTGTTTTGAAGATGCAATGTATCACAACGTGAAAAACACTGAGCTGCTCAATATTGTAAAACATTGCTTTAAAATAATTTAGCTCTCTTTCCAAATTTGGTGTTTTTTTTTTAATCCCATGAAACTATGTATCAAACTGTAATATGAGAATGGAGAATTAATCAGCTTAGATTTAGAATGTAATGGGTACTACCCTGCATGTTTGAATATCTAAAGTTGTGTTTACTACATGGAGATCTTCTTGTCAGTTCCAACAATCTCAGAAATTCATTTGGTGTCTTTTAGAAGCTTACTTCAATTCCATGTTTTTTAATGAGCAATTGAAGAGATTCAAAGTACAGTCCCAGGAGCCTACCGTGGCAATCAGAAGAAACGTACCTGGTGAATTGTTAATGCTCCAGAACTAGTTCTCCATGCTGCATACGTATAGCTATTTCTGGTTACTGTTGGATGGTGATGAACTTAGAGGATGATGTTGGCACTGCCAGAGCCGCTGATGAGGACCCAGGAGAGCAGACACTCAGTACTGCTGAGTGTCTGCTGAGCAGACACTCAATGCTGGCAACTCTGTACAGGCATTAAATGGGGTCTTAGAGGAGCCAGTGGTGTTTGTAAACTAAAATCCTGCAACCAGAGGTGTTTCCCAAGATAACGACACCTGTGCTCAGATGTGGCTCGTAGGGTTGCATACTCTGGGAGCAGCAGATGCGCAAGGCACCAGAAATGGGGAAAACACCCCCCCCCCCTTCCCAAGCTGAGAAGGAGAAGCAGAGGAGACAATCCTACAGGATGGTGACCACGATGGCAGCCAGTGAAGGACTCAGCGGCTGAGAGACCTACCCATGCTGCTGGTGACTTGTGGTCGGGGGACCCACATGAGTTGTGATCTTCTGGAGGCTGGCTCATAGGAACCAAGTATTGGAGCTGGGATTCAAGTGGGTGGTGAGGCAAGAGGGTCTCCCAAGGGCTTTGACTGCTGAAGGCTTCTTAATTGTTGGAGGTTTGGATCTGGAGCTGGGGTTGCTGATGGATCGAATAGGAGTCTGTGCAGCTGCAGAAACTGCTGGAGGGAAATCCACGGACACTGAGTGACTCTGAAGAGACTCTCTTTTGCTTCTCTTTCTCTCACCAGGTGACAATAATGGCGGCTCGGCCTTATAGCAGTCAGTAGGCAATATCATGTAATATTGCATGTTCTGTACTGTTATGACAATAAAGGAATTTTGAATCTTGAAACCTTTTAAACAATAATTTTTATATTAGTAGTAGAATGGCACGGTTGGCATAATATTTAGCGCAGTGCCCTTACAGCACTAGTGATTGGAACCAGGGTCTGTAAGGAGTTTGTATGTTCTCTCTGCATCTGCGTGGGTTTCCTTCAGGGCCTCTGGTTTCCTCCCACCCTTGAAAATGTACTGGGGGTTGTAGGTCAGTTGGGTGTAAATTGGGCGACATGGATTCGTGGGCCAAAATGGCCTGTTACTGTGCTGTATGTCTAATTTCTAAAAAATTTAAAAACAATGACAAAATATGCAAGGTTGTTCTGAAGAAACACCATCAGATGATGGCACCAAGGCAGAAAGGATATGACAGATTCTGGTGTAGCTTTCTTTATTGAGTATGTTTATAGCGAGCTCTAACAACTCATTGCACTATTGGCATATCTGTCATGATAATGAATATGAATGAGATGTACCGGAAGTCACGTGGTATGAGAGAGAGATAAGAACACAAGCAGGAGAACAAAGGAAACGGGAGAATAAAAAGACACTAAGAAGTTTGCCTGATAAACTTGTGTTTAATGTTTTATTAACTTCACATTTCGGGCCACAAATGTGACATTGGCGACGAGGATGAAAGAAGCTTGAATAAAATTAAAGACTAAACAAGATTACAGAGGATTGCAGACAACTTCAAGGTGATAAGAATTTTCTCTTTGTCTCAGTACTTTTGGGGCTGGAATATTTCCTCATGGCTGGGGCAGACGGTGACTTTCTAACACATAGTGGAATTGCTCATTTTGACCCAACGGGTGATGCTAGCACTGTAAGTGTGAAGTGGAAGGCATGGCTGGAAGAATTTGAATCCTACGCCGACAGTCGTGGCCTATTTCTAGATACCGGTACAGTTGAACAAAAAGCGCAGAGAAGGGCGTTACTTCTTTTCACTGCAGGACCCTCAGTTCGGGAAACATTTAAGACACTTTTGAATACTGGAAGGAAGGATGAGTACCAGAAAGCGGTAGATGCATTAAATGCACACTATGTAGTGACACCGAATGCTACATTTCAACGCCATTTGTTTCGGAGAACGAGACAAGAAGATGGCCAGACAATTGCTCAGTACGTGACGAGACTACGCCAGCTAGCTGTTGGATGCAATTACATGCCAGCTGATTTGGACAACCAATTATTGGATCAAGTCGTACAGCACTGCAGATCAGATAAACTCAGAAGACGTCTACTGGAAAGAGGGAGTGAGTTGGAACTCACCGATGCTTTAGCTATTGCTGCTGCATTAGAGGCTGTTGAAGGGCAATTTCATACCATGACCCTGAAAGACAACTCAAGCCAGAAAATTAAGAGGCTCTCACATCGCCATAATCAGCCAAGATCTACGTCGACACAGGACGTGGAGTGTTATCGATGTGGAAACCGAGGTCACTTTGGAAAAGACCCATATTGCCCGGCCAAAGGCAAAGTTTGCAGAAAGTGTGGAGGTAAGGACCACTTTGCAAAGAAGTGCAAAAGCAAGTCCAATGCAGACCAGAAGAGGAAGAGTACAACTTCCAAAGGCAAAGCCTGGGGGAAAGGAAAGTATCCTGGAAAGAAAGATACCATTTGCCAGATAGACGGTGACGATGATGATACCCAGGAGGAACAGAGTTGTTACCAATTTACGTTGAATGAAGTACATCATGAGAAAGTCCCAGTGATCATTGGTGGAATGACAGTTCAGGTCATTGTAGACTCAGGCAGTGACAGTAATGTGATTGATCGACATTTATGGGAGAAGTTGAAAAGGAAAAAGATCATCTGTACCTCAAAGAAGTGTTCCAAGAAACTGTATCCATACACACCAACCAAGCCATTGCAGACCATTGGATGTTTTACTGCAACTGTTGAAGCTGGAGATAAGTACACCGAAGCAGAGTTTATGGTCATAGAAGAGAGGGGAGAGCCATTGCTGAGTAGAAGCACAGCGCAAGACCTGGCAATACTTCATATTGGAGCTTGTGTCAGTTCAATTCAGTCATACAAGGATATGAAGCAAGAATTCCCCGCAGTCTTCCAAGGAGTAGGAAAGCTGAAAGGTCGACAATTGAAGCTAGCGGTAGATGAAACGGTCAAACCCAAGGCACAACCAATGCGCCGAACTCCGTTTGGACTTCGTGGGAAAGTCGAAGCCAAAATTAAAGAATTGATCTAACAAGACATTATTGAACCGGTGGAACATTCGACACAATGGGTTAGTCCCGTAGTGATTGTGCCCAAACCAAAGGGTGACATAAGACTATGTGTTGACATGAGAATAGCCAATGAAGCTATAATTAGAGAACGACACCCTATACCAACAGTGGAGGAAATACTTCAAGAACTAACTACCAGCAAGGTATTCTCAAAAATTGATCTGAAATGGGGCTATCATCAATTAGAGCTGGATCCAGGTTCCCGAGATGTAACTACATTTGTGACTCACTGTGGATTGTATCGTTACAAGAGACTATCATTTGGAATTAATGCAGCTTCGGAGATCTACCAGTATGAAATCCATCGAGTGATTCAAGGCATTCCTGGAGTTGCCAACATTTCTGACGACATCATAGTCCATGCACCAACGAAGGAAGAGCATGACAAACGGTTGAGGCGTGTACTATCTAGACTACAGGAGGCAGGCCTTACCGTGAATGGAAACAAGTGCCAGTTCGGTGTGTCAGAAATGGACTTCATGGGACACAGACTTACAAGGAAAGGACTAAACCCTGCAGAGGCCAAGGTGAAAGCTATTGCAGAGGCACATGCACCTCAGAACGCAACAGAGGTGAGGAGTTTCCTGGGATTGGTCAATTTTTGTGCAAAGTTCATTCCTAATTTTGCTACAGTGGCAGAACCACTAAGGAAACTAACTAGGAAAGGAGTACCATTTCATTTTGGATCTGAGCAGAAGAAAGCGTTCACAGCGCTGAAGCAAAGCCTGACAGATGCAAAAACTCTTGGATATTATGATCCGGCGGCATCAACCAAAGTCATAGCGGATGCCAGCCCGGTTGGTTTAGGAGCCGTATTGGTCCAGATGCATGATGGAAGACCAAGAATCATTGCCTATGCCAGCAGATCGTTATCAGATGTGGAAAGAAGATACTCTCAGACAGAGAAAGAAGCACTCGGACTTGTATGGGCCTGTGAGAGGTTCCATGCATATTTATACGGCAGTGAATTTGAACTCATCACAGATCATAAGCCATTAGAGGTGATCTATGCACCTAGATCCAAACCATGTGCCAGAATAGAGAGATGGGTACTCAGACTACAACCCTACAAATATAAAGTAATCCACATAGCAGGGAAAGCAAACATTGCAGATCCGCTGTCCAGATTGGTGAAGGATGGTGGTCCACAATCCAAGTCAGAATTGGGAACAGAAACAGAGAGCTTTGTATGCTTCGTAGCTATTCAGGCGACACCGAAAGCTGTGACTACGAAGGAGGTCGAGAGAGAATCCGAACGTGATCCAGAACTCATGGAAGTAAGAGAATGCATGCATACAGAGTGGACAATGGGACAAGTGTACTCACAAGGCTTACATTCCCATTAGAGACGAACTTTGTTGCATCGGACAGTGTGTATTAAGAGGTTGCAGATTGGTGATTCCGCAAAGATTGAGACCGAAGATCGTATCCTTAGCGCATGAAGGACACCTAGGTATTGTTGGTACCAAGCAAAACCTCAGGATCAAGGTATGGTGGCCAAGTTGTGATAAAGACGCAGAGAAATTTGTTAAAACTTGTCACGGATGTCAAATCACAAGTAGGAGTAATCCGCCAGAACCGATCCGGAGTACGCAACTCCCGACAGGACCATGGATCGACGTAGCTGTTGATTTTCTTGGACCTTTACCAACGGGTGAATCAATTATGGTAGTGATAGATTACTACAGTAGATACTATGAGTACGTGGTGTTGAAGTCCACAACCACTGAAAAAACAATACAAGCATTAGCAGAGATATTCGCAAGATATGGATTACCTGTTACATTATACTCTGACAATGGTCCACAATTCATTTCAGAGACATTTGCAGAATACATGAGAACCACAGGTATCCACCATTATAAAGTAACTCCGAAATGGCCGCAAGCCAACGGAGAAGTAGAGAGACAAAATCAGTCCATTGAAAAACGATTGAGGATTGCACACGCAGAAGGACAAAATTGGCGAGAAGCATTGCTATCTTATGTGGCTGTCTATCGAGCAACGCCTCATGCAACCACTGGAAAAAGTCCTGCAGAAGCATTTTTTGGGAGAAAAATCCGCACAAAAATGCCAGAAATAAAGGAAATCCGAGACGATCAGGAGATGAGGGACCACGATACTGAAAAGAAAGGTGCAGCAAAGCTGTACACAGATTCGAAACGTGGAGCCAAGTACTCAGACATCATGCCAGGAGATCATGTTCTAGTGAGGCATGAAACTGGTGGTAAGCTAGACACACCTTATTACCATCAACCCTATACTGTCGTATCCAGAAGTGGCAGTATGGTGACAGTCAAGTCTCCGACTGGAGTCCTGTATAAGAGAAATGTATCAGGTGTAAAAAGGTACCAGTCCAGAGATATATCGAGTGAAGAGGTTGAAAGGCCAATACGAGATGCTGAAACTGAGAGACCTGATGATGTTCCAGAGGCAGTTACCAGCACTCCTGATGAAGTGACTAGAGCGCCAGAAACAC
This sequence comes from Narcine bancroftii, assembly GCF_036971445.1. Classification (NCBI taxonomy): domain Eukaryota; kingdom Metazoa; phylum Chordata; class Chondrichthyes; order Torpediniformes; family Narcinidae; genus Narcine; species Narcine bancroftii. The sequence goes on from NC_091475.1 coordinate 27,756,848, forward strand.
CAGAAGCCGTGGCGAGCAGTATTTCCGAAGCCAAGAGTGAACAACCGAGAAGTGACGACAATATCGCAGGCAGGCCAAAACGAAACCGGAAAGCGCCCAAACGATACGAAGACTTTGTGCTATAGTTTTAATAAGAACTTTGGGACAGTATTTAATCTTATATCATAAAGTGCATGTATGAGTGCAGTAGGAAGTAAACTTTATATAGTAGTTATAGTATTACCATTAGTTACGATGTTTGTATGTTTCCGAGGGATATTGGTAAGTGAAGGTAAAGTTTATTTCTGATTAAAGGAGGGATGTCATGATAATGAATATGTATGAGATGTACCGGAAGTCACGTGGTATGAGAGAGAGATAAGAACACAAGCAGGAGAACAAAGGAAACGGGAGAATAAAAAGACACTAAGAAGTTTACCTGATAAACTTGTGTTTAATGTTTTATTAACTTCACATTTTGGGCCACAAATGTGACAATATCCTTTTCATGTTCATCCTCTTGCTGTGGATCTCTGTTCCCAACATGGTTCCAAGGGCTTGTCCTTAATGATGCCAATGAGCTAGCTACATGCAGCAAACCACTGCAGAGGCACAAGCAAGCTTGGCATCATAAATAGCAAAAGAACATCAGAGAATCCTACATGGTTTGCACTGCCAGCTGTGCTTCAGTCGATACCAAACTTTTCTGTACTAGAAAGTTATGCATTTAAAGTCCCATTCCAGAGATATCGTAGTTGTTCCAATGCAACGGAATCACCCAAAACTGCCTTAATAACAAAGCACCTCTGATGTCACTGCTTCAGTCAGAATCGAGCCTTTAGATCTACTTTGTCTTTAATGGCCTGAATTCAATTTCAGTTGTCTGAAGCCAAAGTTAAAGTTTTAACAGGGAAGTAAATTGATGATAGCTTGTTAAATTCAAGGCAGCTTTACAATAATCACTGCTGTGCAGCAAGGCTTTATGAGGAAAATGTTCACTGTGGATCGGCCTTTTTGTATGTGGCCCATAACCTGCTCATTTTACTGAGCTGTTTTTGTTCTCTACTGTCCACCATGTTGATTCCCTGTTCTTCCAGGGAGCCTTTAGAAGCAGAGGGGTTTGGTGATCAATAGTTGTGCAACTCTTACCATTTTAAAAAATGTATATGTTCAAATTAAAAAGCACTGGCAACAGACAATTGCTACCAAATTGTTCATGTGCTGCAGACAAGCATGCACTGAAACATACCAAAATCAGAAATTCTTCCTCCAAGAAACAGGAGGAGAACTCAAGTTAGTTCATGTTTTAAATGCTAGTTCTGAGAATTCTTGACATAATAAATAAACACATCTTAATATGCAGGGCAATATAGCCCTGGCTCATAATAGCTATGTACTTTGTCACCATGTTAGAGATTTGTGCTGTTTTGTATCTTTTTTTTTTAAAAAAGCAGGCTCAGAATTTCTGATGTTATAAAATTCAAAAATAAATTTTCCTAATGTTACTGCAACGCCTTTTATAATGGAAACAACTTCAGTACATGTATTCAAGTTTATCCACATGAAGCGCTATGTTTGACTCAGTATGTATTTGTCCATGAAAAAAAACATGTTAAAGGGCCCATGGCCCAGCAGTTGTCCAGTGGACCATGCTAAGCAAATGAACTAGGTTCTGCGTGGTAAGCTGGTCCAGAAGGTTGAGATGCATGGCATCCAAAACAAACTAACTAATTGGATCCAAAAATGGCTCAGTGATTGGAGGCAAAGGGTGGTGGTGGAAGATGATTTAAGTATGTTAGAAGTGGTGTACCACAGGGATCGTTATTGGGTCCTTTGCTCTTTGTATATTAATGTCTTGAATGTGAATGTAGAAATAATCATTAGTAAGTTTGTGGATGACCAAAAAATTGATAATGTAGATAATGAAGAAAATTATCTTGGGCCAGGTGGAATTTAATCCTGACAAATGTGTGGTGATATGTTTGGAGAAGTTAAATAAGGGTAGGATATATGCAGTAAATGGTAGAGTATTCTGGCATAATGAGCAGACAGACTTTGGGGTTCAAATCCATATTATAAGAAGAAAACTATAATGCTGGAGAGAATGCAAAGGAGATTTAGGAGGATGTTACTTGAATTGAAGGACTTAAGTTATAAGGTTAGGTTGGATTATGAGAGGCATAGTGAAATCTTTATCCCTTGGTGAGAGGAGGGATTTTAAAGAGGATCTGAGCAAATTTTTTTCACCCAGAAAGTGGTTGATATTTGGGATGCATTGCCATAAGAGGTCATGGAATCAGATGCTATTACTATATTAGAGGTTTTCAGGCATTCACCAATAGAATGAAATTAAGTGTGCAGATGCTGGGGTTGAGTGCAATACACAAATGCAAGGTACGGAATGCGAGCAAATGGGATTAATGTAGATGGGAAAGAAAATTGATGTGGACAGTGGGGCTAAAGGGTCCCATTCTGTGCTATACAATTTTATTGAAGCTCAGATAATTAAAAAAATTAAATCAAACCGGGCTCAACTTGGGACAATGCAGCAGAATGCCTCTAGATTCATCAGGGTGTCTGATGTTTTGCCTTAATATTTTGCACTACACCTGTAGTATCTTTACATTCACTTTTTGTATGGACATAAGAAAATTAATCAGCAGGTGTGACTCCTGTTAGCCCTTCCTTTTCATTCCAAACAATTCAACTGGTGATAGCCATTTATACCAGAACAAAGTATTAGCAGAACCATAATCTGACTCACCCTTTTTTAGAAAAATATTGTTAGCTGAGTTAACTCCTACTTTTTGCAGAGGAAGAATTGCAGAGGAGTTCAGTAGGTCAAATGGCATCCATGGGTAGACGTGGTCAGTTAATGTTTTCAGTTGAAATCCTTTATCAAGGCCAATACCAAAAGGTAAAATTACATTTATAAAGGGCGAAAGAGCTGGGGAAGGGCCCAGATGAGATAGGACAGAAGGTGTGAGAGGGGAAGAGACAGGGAGAGGGAGAAACCATTAGAAAGGGAGAGTGGAGAGAAAAAAAAGTGAAGGAATAGGTAAAGAAATGGAAATGGTGAAGTTAGATGGGGTGGGGAAAACCTAAAATTAGTAAACTCTATGTTAATGCTGTTTAAGTTTAAACAGTGATGCATTGTCCTCAAGTTTACATTTCACCTCACCCAGGCAATGGATGAAGCCGAGGACAGACATGTCACTTTACGAATGATTGGAGAGTTAAAGGGCGGCATGGTTAGTGTAGCAGATAGTGTGATGCTAATACAGCGCCAGCGACCTGGGTTAGAAACCAGCGCTGACTGTAAGGAGTTTGTACGTTCTCCCCATGTCTACGTGGATTTCCTCTGGGTGCTTCCACTATTCAATGTAGGATAATTGGTGAGTTTAGGGGGCATGGGCATGTGGGTTGGAAGGGCTGGTTACTGTGCTGTATATCTAAATGGTTTGCTACAGTTAGCTCAAGTTTATACCCATAAACAGATTGTAGGTCTGTTTGTCATCCTGGATGAGGGGTGAGATCAAGGGATAAGTTTTACACTAACTGCAGTGACTGCAGGAAAGGCCTAAAGGGATAGAAGAGTGGGTGGTGAGGGAAGAGCGGACTAAGATGTCTGAGAGACTTATCCCAGCAAAGATTAGATAAGAGTGAAGAAAGATGTGGCTGGCAGTGGGATTGCACTGAAAGTGTCAGGTCTCTCGGCCCTTCCCCCTTTATATACTGTAGCCTGTATGTAATTTTACCTTTTTTTAATCTTGGTCTTGATAAAGGGTTTCAACTCAACATTGACTGACCAGTTTTAACAATGAATGTTGTCTGCCCTGCTGAGTTCCTCCAGCAATTCTTTATCTGCTCAAGATTCCAAAATCTGCAGCTTTTGCTTCTCTAGTTCCTATCTTTTGATTGATGTTTAATAAGAAACAGAATGACAGTAGACATTCTGAGGAAAAACTTTAGTTTTAGTTAATTATTTACTAAATTTGTATAAGATTTCATGACTTTTTTTGGTTTCCTATGCTTATTTGCTTAGCACACATCATTTCCTCATGAGGCACAATAGATAAATAAAGTTTGTACTGACCCCTGTGTCAAAATTGTAAGGAATTTGACACAATGGGTCAGATTTTCTTCAACAATGTATCATGGGTATACTTGGCACCTCATGGAATGAGTAACAGATCTCCTGACCATAAGATAAAGCATCATCTAACTATCTAGCAACAACTATATAGCAATAACACTTTACCACAATTTTGAAAACAGCCCCTTTTTACTTCTGACTTTCCAATTTTGCACTGTTCCATTTTCTTTTGAATTGCAGGATATGGTAATAGATTAAATAATCTTTTATTCATGAAACATACAAAGTAGTGTCTCCAATTGTCTATTTTAAACTGATAAAAACTCATTGTAAAAATCTCAAATTATCTAAATGCAAACTATATATAAGCTGTTTACATTTTTAATGAGATAGTGAAGATAGATGTAATAAGAATCTGACAGAAGTTAGTCTGGTCTGTTGCAGATCCATTAAGTAGTATTATTGCTTGCTTGCTACCATACAGAAAATGTAAAATGAAAAAATTCTCAAAGTAAGCTGCCATAGAAGAGTTGCATATTTCCTGCTGACTGATGGAATCAAAGGATTCAGTGATCCTGGAACAGCCACGTATAGAAGCAGGAGCTCCTCTGTGCATGTTACAGTATTTGTCATGCAGTAAAATAAACTTTCAATCAAGATGTCCTGAACCTTGGGATGAGCCGTGATGTGTAGATGATGTTTGCGATTGCTAATCTCCAATTCATCATCAACTTGTTCACTGAGGTGATGGGCCTTCCGCTCAGTCTTCTTTGGCTTGGCTTCGCGGACGAAGATTAATGGAGGGGTAATGTCCACGTCAGCTGCAGGCTCGTTTGTGGCTGACAAGTCTGATGCGGGACAGGCAGACACGGTTGCAGCGGTTGCAAGAAAAAATTGGTTGGTTGGGGTTAGGTTTTTCCTCCTTTGTCTTTTGTCAGTGAGGTGGGCTCTGCAGTCTTCTTCAAAGGAGGTTGCTGCCCGCCGAACTGTGAGGTGATATCAGCCCACTGGCGATGGTCAATGTGGCAGGCACCAAGAGATTTCTTTAGGCAGTCCTTGTACCTCTTCTTTGGTGCACCTCTGTCTCGGTGGCCAGTGGAGAGCTCGCCATATAACACGATCTTGGGAAGGCGATGGTCCGCCATTCTGGAGATGTGATCTACCCAGCGCAGTTGGATCTTCAGCAGCGTGGATTCGATGCTGTCGGCCTCTGCCAGCACGAGTACTTCAATGCTGGTGATGAAGTCATTCCAATGAATGTTGAGGATGGAGTGGAGACAGCGCTGATGGAAGCGTTCTAGGAGCCGTAGGTGATGCCGATAGAGGACCCATGATTCGGAGCCGAACAGGAGTGTGGGTATGACAACGGCTCTGTATACGCTAAACTTTGTGAGGTTTTTCAGTTGGCTGTTTTTCCAGACTCTTTTGTGTAGTCTTCCAAAGGCGCTATTTGCCTTGGCGAGTCTGTTGTCTATCTCGTTGTCGATCCTTGCATCCGATGAAATGGTGCAGCCGAGATAGGTAAACTGGTTGACCGTTTTGTGTGCCCGATGGAAATGTGGGAGTGCTGGTAGTCACGGTGGGGAGCTGGCTGATGGAGGACCTCAGTTTTCTTCAGGCTGACTTCCAGGCCAAACATTTTGGCAGTTTCCGCAAAACAGGACGTCAAGCACTGAAGAGCTGGCTCTGAATGGGCAACTAAAGCGGCATCATCTGCAAAGAGTAGTTCACGGACAAGTTTCTTTTGTGTCTTGGTGTGAGCTTGCAGGTGCCTCAGATTGAAGAGACTGCCATCCGTGCGGTACCGGATGTAAACAGCGTCTTCATTGTTGAGGTCTTTCATGGCTTGTTTCAACATCATGCTGAAGAAGATTGAAAAGAGGGTTGGTGCGAGAACGCAGCCTTGCTTCACGCCAATGTTAATGGAGAAGGGTTTGGAGAGCTCATTGCTGTATCTGACCCGACCTTGTTGGTTTTCGTGCAGTTGGATAACCATGTTGAGGACTTTGGGGGGCATCCGAGGCGCTCTAGTATTTGCCAAAGCCCTTTCCTACTCATAGTGTCGAAGGCTTTGGTGAGGTCAACAAAGGTGATGTAGAGTCCTTTGTTTTGTTCTCTGCACTTTTCTTGGAGCTGTCTGAGGGCAAAGACCATGTCAGTAGTTCCTCTGTTTTGCGCGAAAGCCGCACTGTGATTCTGGGAGAACATTTTCGGCGACACTAGGTATTATTCTATTTAGGAGAATCCTAGTGAAGATTTTGCCTGCAATGGAGAGCAGCGTGATTCCCCTGTAGTTTGAGCAGTCTGAATTCTCCAGTTTTGCACCCCTGTTTACACTCTGCCAGCTATGTTGTACAGCTGTTCATGTGTCTAATACCATCTTCCCCAAACCAATAAACTAGTCTGAGCACCATCACAAGAACAGATTACTAGGCAGATAGAGGAAATAATTCAAGAAAATACTCAAAACCTCCCTGCAGAGATACAATATCTGAACTACTGCCTGAGACATCTGGCCCACGACGACTCAAAGTGGGAGGAAGCATTTAGGTTGGCATTCAGAACCTTTAACCATATTTTGGCAGCACACATTTTATGATTTTTTTAGTTGCTCCTTTTTAAATTCTTCCCTTTTAGTTTTACCTTTTTTAATAAATACACTTGTTTTTAAACCACGTGCAGTCTACTTCCAGGGATTGCTTTAGTAATTAAGTTTTAAGAACTGAAAATTCACTTTTGGATACTGACTAGCTTAATTGATTTTGTTTTTAAACTGTTGCCAGCATTTAATTTCTACTATTTATGAAACTGAATGGTCTCGGTTTATTTTTTTTAAATGAGGAGCCTTGACTGATAAAAGAAAGAAAATAATTATACTGGAGTAAAACACAAAAGTCTGCAGACACTGTGATTGAAGTAAAAACACGATGGTGGAGAAACTCGGCAGGTCAAACAGTGTACTTTATATACCAAAGATAACCAACATTTTGGAGTTGAGCTTCATCAAGGCACCCAGAGAAAACCTGCACAATCATAGAGAATGCAGGCGCCTGAATGAAATGGGTGGGGGTGGGGGGGGGGTGTGCAGGGGAAGAATTATCATACCGTACGTGTGAAAGATGTGAAATTAGTTTTTGTTCACTAGTCACCAACACAATAATAAATCTATTCATGAAAATTGAGTTGTGAATTTTAGAATTACATTGGTCATTGCTTCAGCATCATTGTGTGAAAACCCTAGAAATAGTAGATCTTAAATGTATTAGCGTTAGCGTTATTTAAAACTAATATTAGAGATATTAATGGAATAAATGTGATAAATTGCTAGGATCTGATGACTTGGAGGCTTTTGATAGGTTCATTTAGAGATGGCAAAAGTACTGGTTGTCATCTTCCAAAATTCCATAGATTTTAGAACCCTACGGATTGAGGGGGGCAATTGTAACCCCACTAAGATGTGACAGAATAAACAAGAAACTGATTTAGTTTGACATTAATGAAAGGGAAGATCTTGAGTCTATTATTAAGGAAGTGGTCACAGGATGCTTTGAAATAATTGTTTTGGTCAGAGTCCATGAGAACATAAGACGTAGGAGCAGAATTAGACCATTCTGCCCTTTGAGTCTACTCTGTCATTTAAATCATAGCTGATGTATTTCCTCTCAAGCCCATTCTCCTGCCTTTTTCCCCTTAACCTTTGACACCATCACTAGTCCAAAACCTATCAATTTCAATTTTAAATCTAATTATTGGACCTTTACAGCAGTCTGTGACAACAAATTCCAGATTCACCACCCACTGGCTGAAGAAATGTTTTCTCATCACTGTTATAATTTTAAAAAAAATGTAGACATAGACATATAGCATGGTAACAGGCCATTTCAGCCCATAAGTTCGTGTTGCCCTACTTACATCAAATTAACCTACACCCCCAGTACGTTTCAAACAGTGGGAGGAAACCGGAGGTCCCAGGGAAAACCCATGCATACACGGAGAGAACATAAAAACTCATTACAGACAACATGGGATTTGAACCCCGTCCCAGTTGCTAGCGATGTAAAGGTATTGTGCTAACTGCTACGCCAACCGTGCCGCCCAGGATGTCATTTTATTCTAAGATTGTCCCTCCTGGTCCTGGAATCTCTGATTACTGGAAACGTCTTCCACGTGCCCACTCTATCCAGCCTTTTCAATATTTGGTAGATTTCAATTAAATCCGTCCTCATCCTTCTAAACCAGTGGTTGTCAACCTTTTTCTTTCCACACATACCACTTTAAGTATTCCCTATGCCATCAGTGCTCTGTGATTAGGCAGGGATTGCTTAAGGAGTGGAAGGAAAAAGGTTGAGAACCACTATTCTAAACCAAGCCCAGAGCCATCAAATGCTCCTCATGTTAAACCTCTCATCCCCGGGATCATTCTCATCAACCACTTCTGAATCCTTCCAGCAGCACTACATCCTTCCTTAGATATGGGGCCCAAAACTCAACAGAACATTCCAAATATTTTGACCAATACCTTTATAAATCCACAACATCATATCCTTGCTTTTCACAAGATCGCAAGATCGAGGAACAGAATCAGGCCCAATGGCCCATCGAGTCTGCTCTGCCATTCTAATCTAGCCACCCACTCAGCCCCACTCCCTGGCTTTTTCCCTGTAACCCTTGATGCCCTGACTAATCAAATACAGTACCTGTAAATCTCTGCCTTAAATACACCCAATGACCTCGCTTCCACAGCTGCCTGTGGCAACAAGTTTCACAGACTCATGACCCTCTGACTAAAGACATTTTCCTGCATCTCTTTTTTTAAATTGATGCACTTTTATCCTGAAGTTATGCCCGCTTGTCCTAGAATCTCCTACCATGGGAAACATCCTTGCCACATCTGCTACGTCCAAGCCTTTCAGCATTTGAAATGCCTCAATGAGGTTCCCCCATTGTCCTTCTGTACTGCAACAAGTATAGTTCAAGAGCCATCAATTGTTCCTCATATACTAACCCTATCATTCCTGGTATCATTCTAGTAAATCTTCTCTGAACCCTCTCCACCAGCATGTCTTTTCACTCAACCTGGAGGTTAATCTTTAAGGCATCCTGCATAAGGATTCCCAAGTCCCTTTGAACCTTGGAATTTTGAATTTTCTCATCTAAATAATAGTCTGCCCAGCTATTCTTCTACCGAAATGCATGACCATACACTTTCCAACATTGTATTTCATCTACCACCTCTTTGCCCATTTTCTAATCTATCCAAGTCTCTCTACAGCCTTTCAGTATCCTCCGTAATCATCTATTCTAGTTATCACCTGCAAATTTAGCCACATAGCCATTTATTCCATATTCCAAATCATTTATGTACAATGTAAAAAAAAAAAGCAATCCCAACACTGACCCATGCAGAACACCACTAGTAATCTGTAAATGGGAAAAAAACAGATCAGCTAAGTGGGATGATAGGGATCTGTAGAAATTGGTGGCCATAGATTTTAAGGGCATCCATGTTTGAAAATGAGGAGAAATCAAAGAGATTGGGAGCTGAGTACTGTACGTTAAGCAAATGGGTTAGGACTAGGCAGCTGGAATATGATGTGGGAAATTTGAGGTTATCTACTTTGGCAGAATGAAAGAGTTTAATTATAAATGTGATTGAAAGGTGATGGAATTCATAGAGATCTGGGTGTTCTTGTACATGGGTCACAAACTTATATGCATGAAAAGCAAGCAGTTCAGAAGATAAATGGTCTTTTATTGCATGGGGATTTGCATACATACCTAAAATTCCTGCTGCAATTAACACATGGACCCTGGTGAGATTGCAGCTAGAATATTGAGTGGTCTCCTCGACTGATGAAAGATACATCAGAAGGAGGACATCGACGATTCCCTAAATTGATTCCTGGGATGATTGGCTTCTCTCAAGTTTGGAAGAATGAGAGAGAACACATTGAAATATACTAACATTCTCATGCACACGGGCTGGATAAGTGTTAAATTGACATTTTCTGTGGCTGCAGTGTCCAGACCAATGGTTCTCAACCTTTCCACTCACATACCACCTTAAGTAATCCCTTACTAATCACAGAGCATTTATGGCATATGGATTACTTAAAGTGGCATGTGAGTGGAAAGGAAAAATTTGAGCACCACTGGTCTAGACCCTGGGTTCACAATCTCAGAGTCAGCCATTCAAAACCGAGCCGAGAATAAACGTCTTCACTAAGATGGTAATAAACCTTTAAAAGAATGCCATAGGTATTCGGTGACTGAATGTTCAAAACAGGGAAAATACATTTCTAGATATGAAGGGCAACAAAGGACATGGGATTTGTTCAGGAAAAGTAAAATAGTTCAGCCATGATCTTATGAATGATGGAGCAGACAAGAGGCTATACTATTTTTTCTATTATGTTGTTCAGAATAATGGGTGGGTTTTCTCTACCTCTTCCAATTGCATTGTGCAACAAGTACTTCACCAATCTGGTCCAGATGATTTTCAGACAAATGTGGCTCTGGGGAATCTAGAGGTCCAATGTGGGAAGCAGGTGCCACTGATGAAAATCTAGATCAGTGACTTTACTGTAACTTTTAAATTAATGTATCAAAAGAAAGCACTTCACGACGTGCTTTCTCCTGCTCCCTTGCTCCTTCCTCTCAACTATGTTGCCCAAATTTAGAGCCAGCAATAAGAAAGCAGTGATATCTTTCCAAAGCGGATGATGCTTAGTGGTAGAGGTCACAGTTTGGGAGGTACTATTGGAGGAGCCTGGACAAATAACAGCAGAGCCCATTGTAGATGGTGCACACCGCAGTCATCAGGTGCAGGTGAAGAGAATGGTTGATGGTGGGCCAAACAAACAGTGCTTTGTCCATATTGATTGATTAGACGCTCTCTTATGGGATACCACCATTGCTTAAAACTTGTGTGGTGTGAATGGTAGTTACTTCTCAGTCGATGCCAGAATGTGGTCTGCAGCTTGTTCAATGCAGGAATGGGTAGGTTGATATACTGAGACTTTGCAAATTGATCATTGCACAATCATCAATGAATCTCTCTTCTGACTTAAGATGGAAACTGTCCTGAGAAATTCCAGTTGTGATGTCCTGTGACTGGGATGGATACTGATGATCACAACCATCTTCTGTTGTTTGAGGAATGGAAGTGCCTTTCCCTTGATTTGACTACAGATTTACTGGTGATGCAAACCCAGATAAATACTGCATGGTAAAGAGCAATTCACTCCCACCTCACCTCTAAATTTCACTTCCTTGATCCATTGTGGGGCCACAGGTGCAGACTGGGATTGTGAAGCTCAAACTGGCATTGGAGAGTAGGTTATTAGTGAGCACTTGATAAAACTGTAGACTGCTTCTATGTCTACTGAAGATTCAGAGTAAATTGTTTGAGAATAGAACATTATCAGTTTTCCACATTGTCAGCATTATGTCGGTGTTGCAACTTTATTGGGACAGTTTAACTAGAGGTGCAGCTAATTCTTGATTTGTGCATTAATGTTAATTAAGCTAAGATTTCAAGACAGACATTGAAGATGAAATATTCAGTAATTTGCTCAATATCTTAAAACAAATTGGCGTGACTTTTTTTTTAAGTTCTGCTGTGTGTCTGTGTACTGATCTTTATTTTCCAAAATATGTGCAAGTTTAGGATCCCATGATTTATGCTTTAAAAATTCAATGAAGAGTTCAATATTTATTTTTAAGCAACATTTTGCTACTTGTGTTCTGCTCTAGAAATTCTTGGATTTTTTTTATTGTACTCACCTTTGGCTATTTCAGATGATTTGTTTTTGAATCTTACTGGAAGGAAAGTGAGGTTTGCCATCTGCTCTACAGTACTGGGAGGATTATCCTCCCTCAGTTGTTTCATCACATCTAATACTAAAAAAAGGTAAATGACCTGGAAACAGGCCCTTTGGACTTCAGAGAGCTTTACAGTGAAGCATTTTAAAATATAGTCTTTGATCTAGACAATGGCGTTGGAACTTAATTGCACCAACCCCATTAAAAAAAAAATCCATTGCCATTTTTCCAAAATTCTGAATTATTCAAAAAAAAATTAGCATACTTTCCTCCAGTGTCCTACCTGCCCTGATTACACAGGAGCACTTTTACACAGCCTTCCTGTGTTGCGGAGTTTTTTTGGAGGGGAACATCGTATTCTTTAGGCCGGTTTCTTACAAGTGGCTGCAGTCAATTTACCCTGAAGCCACTGCATTAAAAGGTGTAGGAGTACAAGTTGAAAAATTACAGGATGGAATTTGCATTAAAAAAATTGTCCCAACATTTTTACACAGTCACAGGAGCAGAAATTTTCTGCTGTTCAGTGGCTGTGTAGAAGTGCCTCATGTCCCCACAGCCCACCTGTCAGGAATTTCAAGCATTCATTACCACTGTCTGAAAGGATTTCATCTAATCTCTGTTCTTGCATTGCTATCCTCTTATTTGAGACTAGCCCCTGATTCTAGGCAACCATCTTAAGGAAACATCCATTTGTCAAGCCCTAAAAGCATCTTTTTCACATTTCAATGTGATCACCCCTCTCTTCTGAACTCAATGCTGCCTAAATCTCTCCTGACGACAAACTAACCCTAGAATTGTTTTGGTGAGTCTTCGTTATCGCAAGCATATCTTTCTTTTATAAGGATGCCACACCTTTGCATAAAATTCCAGATGCAATCTCACCAGGGGTCTCTAATCATTGAAATGTCTTTAATGTTGCACAAAAAAAATCTTCATGATAAAAGGCTACCACTTTCTTGCATTTGTCTTCCTAATTGTTTGCTGAACCTGTTTTTAACTTTCAGTGATTATGTACAAATACCCAGGGTCCTCTGAACACCAAAGAATGTGTTGGTGTACAAGATGGCCCAAAAAAAGGTTTACAAGAATTATCCCAGGGATGGGATTAACAATCAAAAAATGTCTTATGGCTCTGGGACTGTACACGCTACAGGGGAGGGGAAATTGCATCAAAATATTCTGAATTTTAAAAGGGGCAAGTAGTGTGGAAGATGTAGGCTAAATCATTAGGAATATTTAAAGCAAAAGTCAAAAAGTTGATTGGTATGGGTGTGAGGATGGTGTTGACAGGAAAAATACATCAAACAGAATTTGAATGGTGGAGCACTCGATGGATTGAATGCTCTAATTCTGCTCCCAAATTTTGTTGGTTCCAGAAGTGTATAGACAAAAATTTAGTTTGATTAAAAACATGGAACCAATCATATATGGATTTTGCTCTGAAGAATTCTGTATGGTTTGGCCATTGGTGTGCCTCAAAAGGAATAAATGATTTTGACAAATTGAGAGAATTGATGTTAATTGAGGAAATTAAAAGGTGTGTCCCAAAGGAGATTAAATTATACCTGGATGAGAGAGATGTGGGGACGTGGTGACATGCAGCTAAATTAGCAGACAAATTTTCTCTGATTCCCAAAAGTACATCTCAGAATGGTAGGCATTTTCAGAAAGTTAATGTGGAACAGATTAATAAGCCTGTTCAGAGGATTACTATGGAACAGGATAGTAAGCCTGAAATTACATCTGGAGAGAGTGTTAGGAGAAAAGACTAAATTAAAGTTGGAAAGGACAGAACTTCTGGATTTGTATGTCATTTTTGTAAGAAACCTGGACATGTTATTGTGAATTGTCTAGTATTGAAAAACAAAAAAGGTTTTACCAGAAGCATGTATTCAAACAGTTGAATTTGGGCAGAGCAGATGTCCCAAACCTGGTGTCATGGATGTTTTCAAACCTTTTGTTTCAGAGGGTTTTGTTTCAGTAAAGGAGGGCAAATCACAGGTTCCAGTTAAAATTCTTAGGGATTCTAGTGCTGCTCAATCGTTGATGGTACAAGATGTTTTATCTCTGGATCAAAGGACTGACACGGGAAGACAACTTTGATTAAAGGTGTTAGAGGTGAGGTGGAGTCGATATTTCTCTTCACAATATAGTGCTACATTCAGAGTTAAAAGACCTGCTGTGGTGCAGGGGGGTCTCATTTTTATTAGGGAATGATTTGGCAGTAGAGTTGGTTGTTTTGAGATTAACAAGTAGGCCTAGGAAAGATGAGGTGGAAAAGAATTGTAAGATATATCCTGTGTGTGCAGTAACAAGGTTGGTGTCAAAGAAATTATTAAGAGATGAAGATCCAGTTGACAGAGGTTTGTCCAGTGCTTCTGAAATGGTTTTGAAAGAGCAGGGTAATTGTGAGAGTAAGGATTTCTCTTTGTCAAGGAAAGAGTTAATTTGACAATAAAGAGCAGATAAAAGTCTTCCTGACTTAACAGATAAAGCAGTAACTGAACAGATTAAAGAAATGGCTTGTGGTTGTTACTTAAAGGGTGAATTGTTGATGAGAAAATGGAGACCTCTTGATATTCCTGCTAATGGGGGGTGATTCATCAGGTGGTTGTTCCTGGAAATTACTGAATGAAATTTTAAATTTAGCCCATAGTATACCTTTAGGTGGACATCTTGATGTTTAAAAAAAAAACCATGAATAAGATTTTGAGACAATTTTTCTGGCCTGGTTTGACAAAGAATGTTGTAAATTGGTGCTGGACATGTCATTTTTGTCAGGATGTGGGGAAGCTTAACCAGGGTCCTCCAGTGCTCCATTAAAACCTTAAATTTACACACATGTGCGCTTAGAATTAGAAGGGGGTTAAGTTAGGTTAGTTAAGTTCGAGATAAGTTAGTTTGAAGGAACCATTTGTCGTGACGAATATCTATTGCTGCTGGGTTTTGAGGTCCTTTAGGCTCATAATAATTACGTTAAACAATTAGAACATTAATAACAGGGTGCAGAGACTCCCCAAAAATCACATTTGTGAAGTAACCCTGACATCCTACATGTTTGCACCTACCCAAGGACCAGATTGTTTCTGCTTGAAATATTATTAATAAATTATTTAGGGGCCATTCCTTCAGATTTGAAGCTTCATTTAATAAGGGTAAAAGAAGAAATGTAAATCAGTTGGGCTGTCAGGAAGTTGCTAATCTTAATTTTTGGTACAAATTGGATTGAGCCTTTCAGAAATGAAGTCTGGAAGGACTTAAACATTTAAACAACGAAAGTAGTTTGCAGAAACCACGAATCATCTTAAAAACCATTGATTAAGTTTGAAAATGTTTTCCCAAAAATCTTCCTAAATTGGGACTCACAAAACATATGGATCAAGGACTCTTGAAAAATGCTGCATTTCTCACGTATTCTGTTTTTATGCAGATGTTAATTCATTACTTGTCCAAACTTAAATGAATCCATGTGCCACCTTAAGTTGTAATAAACAATGCCTTGCACAAAATGAAGAATAATTAATCAAACTAAGAGTAGCCATTGAGGCTGATCTTGTCCAATAAATCATATTAATGCACAGTGAACAAACTACAAATTTAAAAAATTTAATCAAGAATATGTGAATTTGCGATTCAAGGAAAATCATAATTTTGACTGAAATTACCCAACTTGTAAATATCTAAAGAAATTATAAAAATAGAATCATGACCTTTAAATGTCTTGTTTTTTCCCCCCTCATGAACTGGATATACTTGTGTCTGTATCTCAAGAGAAAGTTAGCTTTTAGCACATTGATAGCCAGATGAGCAATTTTAATGAAATGGAAAAATTAATCTTCACCTACTCATGCAGTGGTTACATGTAATGTCATATTTAAGCTTGGAGAAAATTAGATACAGTTTCAATTTCCTAAGAAGTGGTGCCTATTCATAAAATACTATGATTGACAGATTTAAGTAATTTGGATGCTCCAGCAATTCTGTCTAGTTTCTGAAGATTACATTTGATTATACCTTTAATTATTTTTCTATAAGGTAGCCTTGATTAGAGGGAGGGAGTAATTATTTTATTCCTTTTGATTAATCGATTATATATAGGTTTAATTATGGTTGTCCTAGATCAAATTATCACAATCTTGCTATATTGAAACTCATTTTCTATTCAGAATTATTTTAAAACAATTTTTAATCAACAAATATGTATGGATTTGAACTACATTTATATTTGTGATATGTAACATGCTTTTTTTTGCTACATTAGAAAACTTTGTATGCAGATTATGTTAAACTCAATAAAAATATATTTTTTAAAACCTCAAGAATATCCATGTCAGCTTAATAATTTATCAAAAATTCATCATTGAAGGGATAGGGGGGCCAAGGCATAAAGCACATTTGAGACAATCAAATTAAACAGCAAAACAGCTCGAGTTAGTCAATTCTTGATTTTGTGCAATGATTGGGAAATGCAGCCAGTTTGTGCAGCAAATTCCTTTTTAAAAAAAATTGAGTTTAACATATTAATCCCACATACAAAATCTACTAATATAGCAAAAAAGCTCATCATATACATATCACAAATATAAATAATTTAAATCCATGCACATTTGTTGATTAAACATTTAAAATAAATCTGATATTGACCAGATATTCTATTTCTCCAGTAATTAGTTGTGGAATAAATAATGTCCAGAATTCTCAGAATTAATCTCCCAATATTCTTTAACAATTCTGAGAATGGGTAAGTAAACTTGGAGGCTGTAATTAATCTAATATTCAGAGGTGTACACTATATAGTAAAATCAAGACTGGACAAAAGGTGATAAAACTGCATGTGAAGGAGACACCTTCACTCCACAGAATCCAGTAATTTGAAAAAGCTCCCTACCACCACCAACGGCAATGGTGTTATGCAAAAAGCACCAATGTTGTTAACCATGGTTCATTGAGACTGCAAATGTATACTTGGAGCTGCACTTGGTATCCTAAAATTAAGTGCTAATCTGCAGAAGCAACAAGATACATGCATGTTAACTGCAAAGGCAGAATGCAGAGAAAAAAGCTAAGTAAGCCAATCATTGGATCAGATCAAGGTTTTCAATGTTATCCTAACCATGAAAGGCAAGAAATTAAATGGCTGTTAGGAGACTATTATAAAACTGTTCCTTTCTAGAGAACTACCCAAGATTTGGCAAGGCATTTGCAACCATCATCAACAAGAGAAAAATTCACAATATTTCTTCCTTAAGTAACTATTGTTAAAGATGACAATTTGATATCAAAATTGGTTTTTATACTCATTCCCAGAGATACACTGTTAACTTACCACATCTCAATTCTCAAGTTAGGGTATTAATTTCCAATGTTTCAATACAGTACCTTTGCACAAATACAGAAACTCTAAAAGCTTTTTCGCCATAGATTTAAATAGTTACAAGGAAAATAAAGTTTTATATTTGGTTTTGGAAAGCTATTTAAATAATTTAATTTTGTAGGAAATAGCTCGTCATCTACGACCTCACAGCTTGCGTGCCCTCTATGGAAAAACTAAAGTTCAGAATGCAGTACATTGCACAGACCTTCCGGAAGATGGAGTTTTGGAGGTAGGCAGAAAGCTAGTTCACAGATTTGAATAGTATGGTGTCAAATGGCTGGTTTTATTACTTTTAATTTTTTACTTAAAATTTAATCTTGGTCAAATATCTAGTTTCAATCCCAAGTGAATTATATTATATAGTACTAGTTTATTTTCAAATCCAAACAAGTCATGTTTATTACTGACAAATCATCACATAGGGCGCCACTGTTAGTGTAATGGTTAGCACAACACCTTTACAGCAAACAGAATTCAAATCCCACACTAAGGATTTTTTCCATCTCCCAGTAACTGTAGTTTTTCCCCCAGTGGCTTGTTCCCTCCCAAAGTTCAAAATGTACTGGAGTGTATGTTAATTGCGTGTAAATTGGACAGCACAGACTTGTGGGCTGAAATGCCTGCAACCTTGCTGAATGCCTAAATTTAAAATTAAAAATGTCCGACAGGACATACATAAAATGCTATGTAAAAAGATGAAAGACACCCATGACTTGAGCATCCCATAAAAAGCAGCAGCAAAATTGAAAGCTTATATTTAATAAGCTCAGGATTAAAATGAATGACAAAGGTTAAAAAATGTGAACTAGATGCAAAAATATACTTGTTAAATTTTGATGTTACAATTTTCTTAAGTTTTGTTACTCCATAGTAATACCAAAGTTGTGCAGGCTTTCAGCCATATTTATCACAATGAAACTCAAAAAGGGAACAGATTCTGCTTCGCATCTGGAGTAGAGATGCACAATGACTTAAAACAGAAAATTCTGCTTTTTAAATTAAAAAATGTACTTACTTGAAACAAGGTTGGGTTGTTGGGAAATGCTGGAGCAGATTTTCTATTGCCCCAAAATTGCTGGCTATTTGCCCAGGCGATGCAACTTGCTCTAGCAACAAACTGCTGGAAATGTAGCTCAGCATTAGCAAAATGAACTTTTTCAGGATTGGTAACTGGCTGGACTCAGAATCACTGATAGCTGATAACACTAATCTTGCATATATAAAGACACTGAATCAATTTAAATACTTTTTCTCCAAGAACCTGATATTACCCATTCTTTTGAATATGGACCATTGTGGTTCTAGGTATAAACAGAGACTCTGTTGACATTTCCTAACTTGAGTGTCAGTTGAGCGATCTTGATCGACTTTGAGCACTCCACATGAACAGCACAGACAGATGGATAATGGGCACACCAACTAGGTCACATCAGAAACAAATTCTGCAAGGATACTAGTACTAACATCAAGGCAGGAAACAGTCCTGAATCTTCATCCTATAGGTGATTTTAAAAGATGCAGTGCCAATATCTGAACTTTCAGAAGTAAATTCCAAGATCAAAGTCAGTCTCTAAGCACTATTAAATTTTAAAAATTCATTGTCACTTAAAGGTGACAGCTGTGACAAAGTCCTTAAATGTCTAAATATTTAAAATTTAAAAAATAGTTCTGCACTTCATTAAGAATTTAACAGGACTGCAGTCTCATCTTGCACTTAGTAGGTGTTATGCAAAGTTAAACTAGAGCTTTTAAAATATCTTATGTTCTAGATGATGTTGATTCTGTCCCAACAATTAATTATTCAATAATACTCAAGGGGCCTTGCAGCCCAGTCACACTCCATTTTACCATGAAAAATTTTAGGGGATTATGAAAATTCCTGCAAAATAACTATTTAACTGATAAAAAAATCTCAGTAGTGGACTTCCACCCCACATCAAACCTGTCACATTTTACTGGCTAGAAGCACAGACTACTGATTATCTGAAATGGTTGAGATCAGACCCATTCTGATGAATGAATTTTTTGGATAACCAGCCACTTTTTAAAAAACAGCTTAGTATCAATGTTGAAACAAGGGAAGGCTGTTTTAAGCATTAATGTAATTCTCTCCAAAAAAAAATGCTGGCCAACACTGCCAATCCCCAACATGACCTCCCAAACACCACCATTGATCCCCAACACATCCCCACTGCTGCTGCCGATCTCCAGGGAGGCTTCCCGGGCTGGTGGAACACTCTCAGGCCCTCATCAATGGTTGTGTTTGTTACCCATAATCCCCCACAGCTGGAACTGCTCTACCAGTGCCAGGGGAACGCAAATGCCTATCCTGCTCCTGCCTGGGAGGCCACTCTCCTTGATGATGCAGGACAAGGGATTCTTGCAGCTGGGAGATAGTGGTATGCAGTTTGAGAAGGAGAATTGGAGAGAAAAGTCGATAGGGGTTGTGAAAGAAGAGGAGGGAGTTACCTAAAATTAGGACATCTGTCATTCTAATTTCTCATCAGGTGATTTTTTTCCACCTCAACCAGGTCATTTTGACTCTGGAACATTTTCAGATAACTGAGGATTTCTGATATCCTCATTTATCTGAAATTTTTTGGTGGCGAACAGGTCAAAATTTCTTTTTGGATAAATGAGGATTTTGGAGTTGGAGTTGTTCTGTTACTGCATAAAATGGCAAAGTTAATACCAGAATATTCCATCTGCAGTGAAGGGCAGTCAAATATTTGCTTTATTAGTGCACTTCAGAAATAAGCACAGTATACTGTCATACATAGCTACACTTTTGTATTTTTCAGGTCCAGTATTTTTTCAAGATTCTGGATAACTGACAAGGCATAAATTTTAATTTCCAGAGAAGTCCCACAAGAATGGGTTCTTAAGTTTTATTTTTTACGATGCTTTAAATCAGGTGAGGAGCACTGTTCTCCAAACAAGTTTACAGATGTTACATTGCATTTGCATTTTAACATGAACATCCAATGGCATTGGCTTACTTCAAATAAAGATTTTACCAGTGACTTTGGTATCTTTTATACATTACACTTTGCAGAAAAATTGTACAACTGCATATACAAAATCTTTCACCATAGTTAAAGCATTTAGACATGACATGGTGGCTCCAGTAAACAACCTTTAACTAATCAAAGTAGCTTAACAACCAAACCCAAATCTCAACTTAGTTTTGTTTCAGCCTGTATCCTAAATGGAATAAAACCCATCACCCTGCACTAATGTTGCCAAAAGAAAAAGCATATTCTCCTACCCATCCAACCTCCTGACAAAAAGAAAGAGTGCAGTGTGTTCATACACATGGGCATAACAGAAAAGGAAGTACCATTGCAATTTGAAGAGTATTTACAACTTGGAAAGCAAAGTTTGCTTTAAAAACTGCAACATGGCTTGAAAGACCAGTGAATGCACTACAGTACTGTACACAAACCCACACGAGGCACAAGGCAGCAATACCCAAAGGACAGAAACACTGCTACACATTAGTGGAATTATAATTTACAGTTATGGGGAAACCCATGGCTCAAGTAGTATCATTTACAGTAGAATAAATATGTTCTACTATTGCTTTTATTTTACATACCTAGATGCAGAAAGCTAGTGTAAAGCGAACAGATTAAGTGTAGGTCCCATATGTATGATGGTTTGTTCAAGACTAATTTGTAATGTGGGTAAATTCTATTAGAATTATCAGCTTTTAACTTCAATTTTTACTTCAAAGCGCCCCAGTGAGCGATCTTTTTCACTATATCCAATATTGTCACCAAACACTTTACACTCAACTCGCACCTCCACATTGTGTGTGATGTTGGTGAACTGAATACCAACTAAGGGTTGAAGGTAATTTTTCTGCAAGCGCTTTCCATAGTATGGATAGTATTGCAAGGGAAAGCCAACAACTCCACCCATACCAAAATATTCGATGGTTCCAATTCTGACTTTGTCTTCTTCTTTCTAAAGAAAGCAAATAAAATAAATTCAGCACTTTCACTTGAGGAAATGAGCACAAACAGCCAAGCAGTGAATAATTTCAAATTTAGAGCAGAACATGACTGAGCACTGATAAGATAATTAACAAAGGAATTTTGACAGCAAATCAGTTCTTCTGACACCTTCAGAAATCCACGAAATGACCATTGACCTGTAAGCACAGTAAAGCAGTGCCTGCAAGACTAATAATTGTATTCAGTTTTGAATGCACAAATATGAATATTTAGATTTCAAAAGCAACACATGGTTATTTATCATACTAATAATTGTTTCATTGTTTCAGTAATATTTTCAACCATGATATGAAGACAATCTTCAAAGTGATTTAGAATAATTTCCATTTCCAAGTTTTCCCTCAATTGATCCTCAGAGCTACAATGCAATCCTCCATATTCAAAATACTCCCAATTGTTTAAAAAGGACAAGTGTAGAAGGGATCCAAATTTGTGACAAGTTGCAAATGAAGAAATACTTTAGAACTTGTATTAAAGGTAAAATTTAAAATCAGAAAAATTAATTTTGTGGGAGAACAGATTTTCTGGCTGAACTCAACATTTATGCACATACCTCAACAAGTATGCTCTCAGGATTGTTTCTAGTCCAAGTCTCCTGGTGCTGCAACTGCCCAATGTTCACACCTATGCAAGCCCTAGCATATCTATTGGCATTAAGAAAAATCCAGACTGATGTTGCTCAATTTAATATCCTCATTATTTGCCAATAGCTCAAATTGCAAATACAACTACCAAAGTACATCTATCCAGCTCATCTTTTCAAATGTATTAAGCTACTAACCCTTTTACAAAAAAAGGTATTTATCATTTAAAAACCTATTACTTCCTTAATGGATTATAGCATTTGCCCAGTTAACAGATATTGAACCAACTGGCCTATAGTTTAGCTTTTCTTCCTTTCTTGAATATAGATAGATGTTAAATTTACAGCTTGTTAACCTGCTGGGACCCTTAACAGAATTAAGGAAATAAAGGTCACTTGGAAACATCCACTCCTTTTGATGAAAATCTTCATATTCAAGGAACAGCTCTTCAGTCTAGTAATCTTCCTGATAATTTCTACCTCCTTTTTTTAATCACCACTACATGATTTTATACTAATATCTAGAGATACAGCATGGTAACATCCCTGTCTTGTCCAAAAGCCCACTCTAGCCAATTAAAGCCATGTGACCAACTAACCTAACCCACAAGTCTTTGGAATGTGTGAAGAAACTAGAGTACCTGAAAGAAATCCAGTCATGGGGAGAACATACACACTCCTTACAGACAACACCTCTGAACCCTGGTGACTGGTATTGCAATAGTGTTGTCCAAACCACTATGCCATCTGTGCCATTGTGTTCCATGAAAGATTAATAACAGGAATTTTATTTCAGGTATTGTGATTCTTTGGAATTCACCCCAGAGCAATGAACTAACGAGTCAGAGAATATTGAAGACAAATAGACTTGAACGAAGGAAAATCAAGGGTTATAAACAGTTTGCCAGAAAAATCAGGTTAGCCATGATAATTCATGTTGCAAAAGGTTCAAAGATAGCAAAGGTTCTTTAATTTTATTTTTAAAATGGAGATACAGTACAGTAACCAATACTTCTGGCCCAATAGCTTACATAGCCCAAATACATGCATGTGACCAATTAACCTACTAACACCATTGTTATTTCCTTTATTTCTGGAGAAGAGTGTGGGAAAGGAAAAGTGGGTAAATAGAAGTATTTAATTGAGATGACAAGAATCAAAATGGCAAATCTATGTTAAGCAGCAGCTAGGGCAGGGCAGTGGATGTTATCTAAACATACTTTGGCAAGGCCTTTGACAAAGCCCTGCATCACCGGCTCATCTGTAATGTTAGATTCCATTGGATCCAGGATGAACTATCCAGTTGGATTCAAAATTGGCTTGGTGGAAGTTGTCAGAAAGTGGTAGTGGAGGATTGTTTTATAGATTGGAGGCCTGTGACCAATGGTGTGGTGCAGGGATCTGTGCTGAGACCTCGGTTTGTCCTCCCCATTAATAATTTGGATGACTAGTTAACATGGTTAGGAAGTCTGTGGATCCCAAAATTGGTGATTATAGTGAATAGCATGGAAGGTTTAAGTGTGTAAAGGATTGAGACCATTGTGGGAAGTGGTTCAGGGCAGATGGAATTCAACTCCCAAGTGTAAGATGATGCATTTTAAAAAGTCAAATCAGGGAAGAACTTGAAGTGAATTGTAGGTCCCTGGACAGTATTGTTGAATACTTCAGCTATAGCCACAAGGTTCCCCGAAATTGGAAGCAGACAGTGAAGGCAACATTCATCAGTTTGAATATTTAGTATAGAGCAGTGGTTTTCAACATTTTCCTTTCCACTCATATACCACCTTAAGTAACACCTTTGCCATAGGTGCTGTGATTAGTAAGGGATTATTTAAGGTGGTATGTGCGTGGAAAGAAGGTTGAAAATCACTGCTTTAATTGTAACTAATTGACTCATTATGTGCACAGTTTCACAACTCCAAAGGAAATGGGCCAATGACAACTTTTCTCCACCAAAATATTTCAGTAACAATTGGGTCTAGAGCAGTGGTTCTCCACTTTTTACCCCCACTCACATACCACCTTAATCCCCTAACAAACACAGAGCACCTATGGCATAGGGATGACTTGAAGTGGTACGTGAGTGGAAAGAAAAAGGTTGAAAACCACGGGTACAGAGCAACGAACAATCTGCTGGTAAAGCACCATCAGAGGCAGCAAAAAAATACTCAACATTTCAGGCTAGAACCCTTTATCAAGGCATTTTTCTCTCACTGATGCTGTTCAACCTGTTGAATTCCTGCAGCAGATCATTTATTGCTCTGTATCCCACGATCTACAGTCTCCAGTCACAACGAGTAGGTTAAGATGTCATATTAAACCTGTATGAGATATCGAAACCATACATGGTCTGGTTACCCACCTATAGGTAGGAAGTCATCAAACTGGAAAAGGTGCCAAAGAGATTCAAAGAAGTAAATGGCACTAATGGCTTAAATTATAAGGAGAGTCTGGGGATATATTTTCTCCAGAGGACAGGAGTCTGAGGAGTGATCTTCTATTGATATACAAAATCATGAGTGGCAGATAGTTATTTTTCCCCAGTTAGGAGAGTCAAAATCTAGAGGGCACAGGTTTAAGGTAAAGGGGGAAAGATTTAAAAGTGGGAGGAAGGTTTATAGAACAGGAAGGCAGAGGAAGCTGTAGAGGCCAAAAGGCCTAATTCTGCTCCCACATCTTATGGTCCATTCATCTAGCAATATTTGAAAAATCCTGTACAATCATTGTACAAATTGCAACCAAACCAGATTAATTATGTTCAATTGCATTTTGATGCAAGGAACTCTGATAAAGGGAGGCTACTGCATAATTGTCTATCAAGAAATACTAAGCGGAAACAAAATTAACAACATTTGTTAGCAACAGTGGTTACGACATTTATATTTTAAACCGGTATTCATGAATAGACAAAGTTTATGCATCTCAGAGCAAAATGGAATAAAACATTGCTTTGAAATTAAGCTTACCTTTGCTTGACAATGAATAGGAATGACATACTGATTATAATTTGCTTGCAATGCTTCAGGAAGCTCAGTGTCATTTTTTGGAGGCTAAAAGAAAAAAAAATCAGCAACTAATTACATTCACTTAGTGAAAATTTCATCATTGAAATCTGCACATCACCAGAAAATGAAGTTTTGATATACACAAACAACACTATGCCCTTGCATTGGATGTGCATAAAATTACAATACAAATTTCAATCTCAAACCAGCAGAATCGCATTTCCAAAAAACCCTTTGCACCTGCGCATTTTTCTGCCCACCTTTTTCTTGCCCATTTTGCTCCAACAGATAACTATTTCCCACTACTGCCACTCAAATTTTGGTTCATGAGACAAGCTAATGAAAGAAGCTTCCAACACCCAGGAGCATGGGGTAGTTTGAAATCATTCCCTGCATCAAGAAGTCAGCAATAAAAATAATCCTCTGAATATCAGTATAGAAATAAACTACTGATCAATACCAATGGTACAGCAGTAATAAAAGTATTTTTATTTGGCAAGGTATTTTACAACTAGTCTAAATTACTAGAAATACAGAATGGCTGAACAGGACCCTATTTTGCCCAGAAATGTTGCAAACCAATATAATACAAATCACATCACAATACACAAATTTATCATTTTGACATATCTTCATTTACCAAAGGATTCGTACCTTGGGATAGAAACCAAGGATCCTGTTGAGCTTGGCAATGATGCAGGGTTTTCCTTCTGAATAGCCATAACTAGGATCATCAATTCCAGAGCAATTTTTAAGCCAGTAACGCAAAAATCTGCATACTCTCTTCTGTCCCTGTGATTGCTCGATTGGACCTCTAGTTATGTAGTCTGCAGGAAGTACTAAAGCAACAATTTGTAATATTAATGAACATATTTTAAGTTAAAATGCACACAACTAAAAACTGCATATTAATTTTTAAAAAAAAATCAGACTATTCAAATTCTGAAAAACAATAGCCGAATGCCAATCTTCCCCCTTCTCCCAAAATAAATATTAAATGTACTCCAAGAGCTGGAATTCCATAGTAAATCTTTATCTCATGACATAGTTCAAATAGGAAAAACAATTGATTTCCAAACTGCACAAAATTTCAATTTTACCCAAATTTGCATTGTACTGAAATGCACAGTAAAGAACTTAATCATCCGATTTAAAGAAATTCGACAGCAAACCAAGACCATGAAAACAGCAGTTAACACATGATATGGGCTATCTTGCTTTTAAAAAAATCTAGCTAAAAAACCATATCATTAACTTATGGTGGCTGACACCCAGTGCCGAATGCACTACCTAACACTGGAAGTTCTCAGGAATGGAGAGGGGTATGAATAAAAATGTAGAGAAATTAACAAAACTTTTGGATCCCGCACACAATAGCTAATAACCATGTTTTTACTTAATGCAAGTTAAACCTTAATGAAATATTTAAACAACAGACAACCCAAATTAATGTGCCAAAATCAAATTTTGAAAACCACAAAATGATATACTAAAAAAGTGGTCTTAAACTTCATGAATTGGAATGGATTTGATGTGCACCTTTTATTTAAAAAATTAAATTGTTCTCTTTTGCTTACCTTTATGTTTGATTTGACAAATCACCCTATTTCAGGTTCCATCGTTTATATCTTAAAGCCATAAGACAGGAGCAGAAATAAGCTATTCAGCCCATCAAGTCTGCCTCATCTTTAATCACAAACTGATTCACTTTCCCACTGTCTCGCCTTCTTCCCAGAACCTTTGAAGCCCTGGCTAATCAAGAACATATCAAACTCTGCCTTAAAAACACCCGATAACTTGGTCTCCACAACTGCCCAAGGCAACAAACGTTGCAGATTTACCACCCTTTGGCTAAAGAAATTCCTCTATATCTGTTCTAAGCAGACAGTTTTCAATCCTGAAGTTGTGCCCTCTTGTCCTAGAAACTCCCACCATGGGAAACAACCTTTCTACGTTTACTCTGCCCATGCCTTTCAATATTCAAAATGTTTCAATTAGATCATTCTCCTAATTCCGACAAATATAGGCCAAAAGCAGTCAAACACTCCTCATATTTTATTCCCAGAAACATCCTTGTGAACTTCCTCTGAACCCTCTCCAACGTCAGCACATCTTTTCATAAACGAGGAGCCCAAAACTGCTCATACTATTCCAAGCAAGGTCTCACCAGTCAGTGCCTTATAAAGCCTCAACTTCACATCCCTGCTCTTCTATTCCTCTTGAAATGACTGCCATTGCATTTGCCTTCACCGCTGACTATGCGCAAGTTTACCTTTAGAATATCTTGTACAAAGACTCAAGTCCCCTTGCATCTGAGAATTAATTTTCTGCCCATTTATTTTGTCTAATCAAGTGCATGACCATACATTTTCCAGCATGGTATTTCATTTGCCACTTCTCTGCCCATTCTCCTAATTTAAGACTCCACACTACCTGCTCCTCCACCTCCCTTCATATCATCGATAAACTTGGCCACGAAAATCATTTCATTCTATAATCTAATTCATTAATATACAACAAAATTGCCGCAACACCGACCCCTGTGGAATTTCTTAGTCATGAACTCATGGACCAAACAGTAAAAATTCCCCAAGCCCCCTTGCATTCAAAGCCTTTAATAACTTCTTTTGACAACTTAAGGCAAAATTTTATTTTCTCTTCCTTCAGCACAAAGACTACACACATCACAATATTTGCTCCGGCAAAAACTGGGCCAGTGAAGGATTAAAAAAAATCTCCCAAATTCTGCTGTTTAAAAAAAAAATCACAAAACTTTAAACTTGATGCCCAATACATTCTCCTTTGCTAAATTCCCAAAAGCAAAAACACGTCAGCTGCAGGCTCATTTGTGGCTGACAAGTCCGATGCGGGACAGGCAGACACGGTTGCAAGGGAAAATTGGTTGGTTGGGTGTTGGGTTTTTCCTCCTTTGTCTTTTGTCAGTGAGGTGGGCTCTGCAGTCTTCTTCAAAGGAGGTTGCTGCCCGCCGAACTGTGAGGCGCCAAGATGCACGGTTTGAGGCGATATCAGCCCACTGGCGGTGGTCAACGTGGCAGGCACCAAGAGATTTCTTTAGGCAGTCCTTGTACCTCTTCTTTGGTGCACCTCTGTCTCGGTGGCCAGTGGAGAGCTCGCCATATAACTATTATATATACATACATACACACATACATACATACACACAAAAAATCAAAAACTACTGTGGATTTACAATAGATCAATGCTTGTGTATTCAAAAGCTCTCAATGACACCCATTCCTTTTACTTTGATGTTTTTCTGGTGACTTCACTGACAAACCTTCCATTTTTTTTTATAAAGTCTTCTCCTCTGGAAAGGATAACATGGCTGAATTGCTTGCTAAATGAATACCATGTTAAGTACAAAACTATAAATAAAAATGATCAATGCCAATCGGTCTCAAAAAAATAACTGCACAAAGCCACAAGTATTGAATTTGGGAGTATCATTCATTATAAGATAAATGCTCCAGTTTGCTAGGGAATGAGCAACTCCACAGGTTCAGTGCTACCACAATGAGATCATCTTACTAACCACCAAGACAAAATTTGTTCCCCCGGTACAAAAATTGCTCAAAGGCTGAGACTTCCAGTATTCAATGTGGATAGAACAGTTCCTCCAAATTCAAAGAAAAAAAAGTCTTACCTGAACAAAATACCTGTTTGTATTGAAAGATTTTAGGTTTTTGCTAAGAAAAGGAGATTGCTGTAGTGATTATGAAGTGACAGGAGAAAGATGAAGGCATGATCACTGGATCATGGTTCTAGGATCTACAATTCCTTGCAGCCTTGATAGGCTAACATAATACAAGTAAAGAATCTCAGAACAAGATACAAAACAAAGTGAATAGCAAGGCACAAGTTGCAATATCAACAATCTACATCTTTTAGCATGCATTA
This sequence comes from Narcine bancroftii, assembly GCF_036971445.1. Lineage (NCBI taxonomy): Eukaryota > Metazoa > Chordata > Chondrichthyes > Torpediniformes > Narcinidae > Narcine > Narcine bancroftii. Next base: position 27,785,646 of record NC_091475.1, read on the forward strand.
GTTGGTAACTTTGTTTTTACTATGCCAAAAAGTGAATTTAACTTCTGGTTGAGTTTTGCTTAAATTACCAATGGATGCAACAGACACCTTCATTTCAAAAATGAAAAGTCAAACCCAAGGACTGTGGCACTTGCTTAAGAAAACTGTACAAAGTCTGCAAATCAAAAAAAAAAAATCAAAATCATGATCTAATTACATTCCAAAACACAAAATAACACTTGATGTTCTGTCACCTGACTAGTTGTCACAAGGCATGTTAATCTGGGAGCCTTTGACAAGTTCACACATGACATACCCTGCTATGCTAACATGACATCCAAGGTGAGATGGCCAATTTGATTCAAAACTGGGTTGTAAGGAAACAGAAGGTAGTATCGGAGAGATGCTTCTCTGATCAGAGGCCTGTAACTAGTGGTTTGTGACTGGGTCCACTATTAACAATCTGGATGAGAATGCTTAACATAATAAATATGCAGCTGGCAACAAAATTGGTGGTGTAGTGGACAGCGAGGAAGGATACCTGAATTTACTGCAAGACATGGACCATTTTAATTCAACTCTGACATGAGCTAGGCATTGTATTTGGCAAGTCAAACCATGACAAGACTTGCACAGTAAAGGGTAGACTTTGTGCAGTGGTATTGAAGAGAGACCTTGAGTACAGATGCATAGTCCCCTGTAAATAACTATTCAAGTCAACTAGGTGAAGGCAACTTTTGACACCAGTCATGGCATTGGGATATAATATTACATCTCATTGATGAGATCATACTTGAAAGCATCATACAATTCTGGTCACTACTATAGAAAGGAAGTCATTAAGCTGGAGAGATTCACAAACATTGTACTGGAAAACTTCAGTTACTGGAGAAGCTGGAGCATTTCAGGCTAGGGGTGACCTTATGTACTCTGCATCAAGAACATATTGCCAGAAGAAACTGTAGAAGCAGGTACAAATACAACATTCAAAAGACAAACAAATATGGATTGGAAGGGTGAGAAGGTTATTTACAGAATTCAGGCAAATGGGAGCAGTCCAGAAGCATGGATCAGTTGGGCTGAGTATTTGTTCCCCAACACCACTCAAATAGACAGACTAGTCCATCTTCAGCAACAAAGCACCAAAATACCAATCACAAAATTAAATATTACAGCAAGTGCTGTACAATGTGACAGAAGATCCAGATCAAACACTCTCTCAGTTTAACAACCAAAATAGCTTCAGAGAAGATTTGAACTAGACTAATGGCTGAAATGTGGCAATCAGCAGTTTATTACACTTGCACATTCCCCATGAAGCAACTTGCATTTACACAATGTAAATAAAAATCAATTTTAGTGCACTCACTCTGCAGGCAATGTGGAAACTGTAATTAGGACAAGCAACCCAGCATTACATCAAGTCTACCAGTGGAAATTATTAGTTCATTTGGGTTCAAAGTAAAGATGGCAAAGTTAGAAGGCACCAATGAAAGGTTTATTTGAAAATTCCCCCCCCCCCCCCCTCCAATGATAAAAATTTGAAGGAAAGTGATACTAGGAATGATTGATTTTCAGCACCAGTGGTAATTACTGCAGATGAAAGCTTTTACAGTAGAAAAATTGCCTTCAAAATTTACTGTGTTAGGGAACATGTGAATACAATTGTGCATGAAATTGGCTGCACACAATGTGAAGGATAGAAATGTAATGAAAGGGACAATTATTTTTGCCCCCTTGTTCAACAACCTGAGCCCATTGCCAACATTCATTTGCATTGCTATATTAAATGGAGTAATGACTCACTCAAAAAAAATCAACCCAGAAGTAAGGAACATCAAACAAGGCTTCCCCAGGCTCAAAAGATGCCCAAATTAAATTTAATGTTATTATTCATTTACAAGGGTAAGCAGTCTCCTTGCAAAGAGTAAAAAAAAGCTGCTGTTTAGACTGAACCAATATCTGAATGAGCAATCTTCTTACCACAAATTTCATGATTTACCATGCTTTTTTAAAATTCATATTTCTTCAGACATGGGTCAGGAAACAATGCTTTCATAGGTCTTCATATGCTATCACACATTTAGTACACCATTTTCCCTAAACTTACCACCACAATCCTCAAAAGGAGTGTTGCCACCTTGCATTGATTCATTGTAATTCTTCAACAGGCTGTTCAGACCATTCACATGTTTTTCATAGGAGTTTTGGTTTGAAACACTAAAGCTTATCTCAGTTTTTACAGCATATGGGCTATGCGATAGACCTAAAATGTTGAAATTTAAAGATAGCAAAAATTATTAATTTGCTTAAATAACAGCAATGCATATGTACATCATTAAAGTTGGGAATGTAATTGCAAAACTGAAGTGAAACTGTTGGATACAAAAGAAAGGCATTTGGGACATGAGAATCTTTTGGAGAGATTAGGAAATAGTAGATCTGCATGTTTTACCATTCTTACATTTGTTAAGACTATTTACAGAAGAGACCAGAATTATATTCACATGCAATCCTCAGGACCAACAATTTAGTGGCTTTACAAGTACATTCTCAATTTTTTTTGGCTATGGTCCCCCTTCCCGATGAAACAGTCAATTTTAGTGGGGTTCTTCAAGTACTTTTCTCCTACCGACCACACAAAAAATTACAATTTCTGACCGTTTTCCACCTTCAATATACTGTGTGGCCCCTTGTGCCCTTCAAGAACAAAAACACTGGAATAACCCAACTTTATGTATTCACAAGAACACGTCTACATATTTTTTTCTTTAAGCAGCTATCCGATTGTTTTTTTGGTGATACAAAAACTTGTTTTACAAAGTCCCGACTTCGGTGGAGCAATGTGAAAGATGGATTGCATTCTGTGTCCTCGCCCGTAAAACGGAGGCTTTGCCACTGCAACACATCGGTAATGCACTGAATTAATTTATACGACCAAAGCCCAATTATTACACTACCTTGCCGTTCCCCAATATACTCATCCACCCTTTTATACGCTTAACAGTACAAAAGCGATAATACCTGGAGGTGCAACCCTGTCCTGGTATTTTGGTTCGAAATCACTTATGGTCAGTAGCATTACTTGGATGGTACCGATGAAGATTCCAGCGAGGCAACCGTAAAAGATCAAGTAGAATACAAATATTTTGACTATAAAGAGAAATAATACAGAAAACGTCTTTAATGTTGAAACCGCAGAGAGGTTAACTTTGCATCGCCTTTGTGCATTCGATCCCACTGTCCAAATAAGGCTCGAGCTCGGCCTCCGGGTCGTTCCACACTGCTACGAACGTGGTCTTATCGCGCCACGATGCCATTTGCTGTGAGGGGGGGGGGGAAGGAAGACTCGAGGGCGGAAGGAGGTCGGCCTGACACGGGCATCTAGCTGGTCTGGAGTCCTCCTCCACAGCTCACACGGCCCCCTCTCCAGGCTTCAGTCTCTGGGGGGGGGGGGGGAATTTAGACCCGGTGGCAAGGGAGAAGACTGGGACAATAATTAACTTGTACACACCACACGATCGCGGAATGTTTATTAGTACGTGAACGCTGGAAAATCGTTTTTTTTTTAAAACTGGCTTCACTTTTTAAAAAAAAACAGCGTTTTTAAACAAATCCTCCCCGAGACTTTTGCACGAACTTTTGCTTTCGCACCTGGGGTTTGTGGCCGAATCCACAGGGGGAGGGGATTAATTTAACACACCAGTTCTCCCTCCCCCCTCCTCCTCCTCCCTCCTCCTCCTCCCTCCTCCCTCCCCCCTCCTCCCTCCCCCCTCCTCCCTCCCCCCCTCCTCCCTCCCCCCCTCCTCCCTCCCCCCCTCCTCCCTCCCCCCCTCCTCCCTCCCCCCCTCCTCCCTCCCCCCCTCCTCCCTCCCCCCCTCCTCCCTCCCCCCCTCCTCCCTCCCCCCCTCCTCCCTCCCCCCCTCCTCCCTCCCCCCCTCCTCCCTCCCCCCCTCCTCCCTCCCCCCCTCCTCCCTCCCCCCCTCCTCCCTCCCCCCCTCCTCCCTCCCCCCCTCCTCCCTCCCCCCCTCCTCCCTCCCCCCCTCCTCCCTCCCCCCCTCCTCCCTCCCCCCCTCCTCCCTCCCCCCCCTCCCCCCTCCTCCCTCTCCCCCTCCTCCCTCTCCCCCCCTCCTCCTCCTCCTCCTCCCCCTCCTCCTCCCTCTCCCCCTCCTCCTCCCTCTCCCCCTCCTCCTCCCTCTCCCCCTCCTCCTCCTCCCCCCCCTCCTCCTCCCCCCCCTCCTCCTCCTCCCCCCCCCCTCCTCCTCCTCCCCCCCTCCTCCTCCTCCCCCCCTCCTCCTCCTCCCCCCCCTCCTCCCTCTCCCCCCCTCCTCCTCCTTCCTCTCCCCCCCTCCTCCTTCCTCTTCCCCCCCTCCTCCTTCCTCTTCCCTCCCCATCCCTCCTCCCCCCCCTTTGCAGGGAAACCCCAGCGCCCAGCCGGCTCTGCGCTGCCATGTGGGTGGGTGGGGGATAGAACCGGCCCTGCTCGCCGCCACCTTGAATAACCTTGGGACTGCGGAGCTCAGCCGCTGAAACTTCTCGCTCGCCGCCCCCCGCCCCCCGACCCTCCCGTCCGAGGAGCGACCACGTCGGCGCCAGCAAACACCGCACATCACCTCTATTTAAAAAAAAGGGGGATCTGCTCAAAACGCAGAGCACGTCGCCCTGACGCGGCGGCGGCGCCTGGAAACAGCCCCCATCCAACACGGTGTCCTTCACATTGACTTGTGTCCGCTCCTGAAACACACGCTCGGGCCCCGCCGCTCACGCATGTTGCAGGAAGGCGGAAGCTGGTGCCATGAGCAGCTCCTCTCCCACTAAAAGAAAACGCGCACCATTTTACACCCCCGCTTTTGTCCAAAACCCCACCGATCCAACGCATGACTTCTGAATGATCCATCGCCAACACATCACAAACTATCGCCATCCCCAGGCTTCCTCTGCAAAGAAGGGGGTGGGTGGGTGGGGGGAAGAAAGGAAGCACCGGAGAGAAAATACAAGGCGAACCGGCGACTTACACCAGCTGGTGCCGGTCCTGCCCAAGACCTGCTTCTTCTCGGAATCCCAGAGGAATTTCTTCCATCCTCCACCATCCTCCGTGGACTTTTCCCGTGCCATCTTGGCGGCGGCGAGGCCAGGAGCCCTGTAAGACCGGAGGCGAGATGCCCCCTCCCCTCTCGCGCCTTGCTCGCAGAGCCGATCGGTCCGGTCCGCGCGCCCTCACCCGCCTCGGTTACTTTTTTTTAAAGAGGAGCGACGGTTGGAAGGCGCTCGCTCGAGACGTCCGCCGGCTCCCGCGGAGGTGGCGGCTGCTGAAGCTGCCAGGTAGGTGTTCCGTCAAGGAAAAGAGGTGGGCGGGGGGGGGGGCGGGGGGGAGAGGAGGAGGTTGTGGGTGGGGAAGTGAAAGGGAGGACTGAGAAGAAGCTCCAGGTGTGAGGAGTTTCGAGGAAGGTAAAGGACTCCACGGCCCTGGATTTTATCAGCTCCAACTCCGCCTCGCCGTGTTAATGAGTTGCTCGGCGAGGGAGGCCGGGCGCCAGCCAATCAGCAGCGAGCCGCGTGCGTGACGTCGCGACGCCCAACGCCCCGAGGTGAAAGGGCCGGGTCCCCGCCTCCTGAAGGGGAGCTGAATGGGGAATTGGTGCCGCAAGGACATCGGGCAAAGTGTTGATTGATCCAACCTCCTGGGGACGGGGCGGTGACGAAAAAAAGAACAACCACGGAAACGGTGTTTCGATTACCCTCACGATTTCAATCCAAATTCCTCGCCACGGCGAGGAGTGAGCATTTAAACAACGTGAACAAAAGGGCGACGTGTTCCTCCTGGCCATGGATTTCTGTGGTTTCAATGCGTCCAGAGCTCTCATTTTAGAGAGGTTGGTTGAATGGTCTCAGACCATTCTGCTGCGGACACCGTGAAGTTTGGTCTCAGCAACATCATTACCACAGATCTTGAAGATCTGACTAATTCCTAATATTTTAGGTAGCAGTGAGCAATGAAGATTGGCAGGTTGGGTGACCCTTCAAATACCAAAAAAAAACCATCAATCTTGACTGAAATTTCCTGTGAAGTCAATAGGAGCAGCAAGCAGAAGTCACGACTTTTATTTTGTTTCCAGGCGGTGAAAGCGCCGTGTGAAAATCACACCATAGGAAAAAGAAGTCACGCTTCCTGGTCCTGCCCTGACGTGTTTGCCCTTCAAAAAAAAACTTAGACCGGAGCACGTGATTGATACAGCTTCCGGGGAAAATTCCACCTCAACCCCCCACCCGTTCACGCTCCGTTTCTAGGCCCATCAAAACTGTCCAACCGAGGAACGAGATCTGATGTGCGGAGAACAACGCAAAGTCACGCCGAGAAGATAGGAAAATTGACATTCACCCTGCGATCACCGAGTCAACCCGATCCTTGTTATTTTCATTAAAACCAAAAAAAAGTCAGGTTGAAGCTCATTTCAAGGATGGGAGATGTGAACAGTATAAGCGCAGCCTTCCGGGTTTCGCCGTTACAATATATAAACCTGCAACACCAAGCAACTAGTTTCCTGTTTATTTATAAAATATACTCGCATATGATCATGCCTCTATGATGCATTTATGCTGCAACTGTATCTCAATGCCGACGCATAACAAAGCTAACAGAATTTCAATAGGAAAACGTTAATACTTCTACAAAGTTTAGACTCTCGTGGACCTTTAAACATTGCTATTTATTATGCCATTAAAGCATAAAAGCTCACTTTCTCATTTCCTCGTGAGACCCTGTGGTCTGGAGACTGAAAGGTGGGAAGAGGATGCAATGATTAAGTGGGGTGTGGGGTGGGGGGGCGGTGCCGAGGCGATAAATTGATAAAGTCGGAGCATACTTTTAATTCATGTTAGATGTCTCCAGGCAACTGGGGATACCAATACTTGCCACTGCAGTTTCATACTTGCTCCGTGCCTGTCCAGCTATATTTGTTGCCTGCAGTTCAGTGGATTGTTGCCCTTCGTCGTTTTGAAAAAGACCAAAAAACGTCAAGCTAGATGCAAGAACAAATGAACTTGTGCAAAATCAAGTTGACCCAGCATCATTTGGTTAGATCTGCTGAACATGAGTGAACATTTCACTTAAAAATACTCGATGGAATAATGTTATCCTTAAGTATCTGTGGCGATTTTTATGCATGAAGTACTTTTTTTTTCGATCGTGTTTTGACATTGTGGAAATATTTGGTTGGAAAGAGACTTTATTGCAGTGTGATTTTTCATCTGTGTTACAAGCAACTTGAGCACCCGTAAACCACAAGGACATTGGAAGGAGAGCCCATAAAACTCACCTTCCAATGTCCTTGAGGTTTAAATGTAAAAGGTATGCACGAGTTTTGCAATAATTCAGATATTTCTGTGGTAAGACAGGGTAGCTATTTTATGATTGTAACATTAAGAATAAGTTATCTCATTTTATCTCACTTCCTCATTTTAATGGACGGTAAATCTTGAATCATGGGACTTTCACCATTGCACCTAATTCTTGATAGATACTGCAATTATGTGAAGCTTTCTGTAAAACAATACAAAAAATATTTTATCTAGTGAAATATTTTAAATAGAATTACTTGCAGCCGTATCTAACAAGAATGGGTAGTGATGTATTTCTTTAAACAAACATTTCTGGTTTTACTTTTCACATTTTCCTTCGTCTTCCCAGAGGTTAATAGGAATCTATCTTGACTACCTCACAGGAGCATCTAATAGGCTGAGTACCCTGGGATTGTCAGGTCTCAGAAGCTAAGCAGATACAGGGCTTGGAGGGGATCCTGCCGAGGGACACAAGGTGCTGCAGGTTTCTGTGGTTGGTGGGGGGGGGGGGCGCTGGACAAAGTGGCGACACTCTGTCTGTCTTATGGAAGACAAAAGTATGTTACCTTCTAAATGTTGTATTATGTAACAATAATGGAACCTTACTTTGTTTTAGATTAACTACAAGGTTAAAACACTTTTAAAAGTTAACCAAAATAACAAGGCATACATATAAAACACCTCAATCCCAAGGTGCTACGCAGGGGTGCCACCATTGATATCAAGCCATCTAAGGAGTTAGTGATGCTTAATTAAAAGATTTTTTAAAATTTATAGTTCAGCATAGTAACAGGCCCTTTTGGCCCATGAGTCTGCAACACCCAAATACTCCCATGTGACCAATTAATCTACCAACTCTCTACTTTTTGGAATGTGGGAGGAAAATAAAACACTCAAAGGAAATTCACATGGACGTGGGGAGAATGTACAAACAGCGCTGGATTTGAACCTGGGTCACTGTGCTGTAATAGCATTGCACTAACCGTTATGTTAACCATATTGCCCTTACACTAACTGTGCCACCCTTATGCTTACCATGCGACACCTTAAGGAAGAGAGGGTAACTGCTTGAGACGGAATTCTAGAGCTTAAAGGTGGTCATCCATGGAGGAGCCATTAAATTTGGAATGCATATAAAGCCAAAACTATAGGAGCACAGAAAACTTGGAAGATTTGAAAGGCTAATGAAGGCTGAAGCCAGGCGTGCGTTGGAAAAAAAAGTTGAAAATGTTAAATGAAGGTCTGTTTACCCTGTGTATCAGGGACCACAGATGTAATGGAGGAATAGTAATTGGTGTGAGTTTGGACAAATTAACATTTTCAATAGCCCCTGCTTTTGGAAAGGTCACTTGAAAGGCAGGCTAGAAATGGATTGGAATAGTCTTCCAGAGGGAACAAAGGAATAGACAAATGTTTCAACACCATATGAGCTGAAAGCAGATCATGCATAGCTTTTGTTAGGGACATGAAACTAAGCAGCCTTAGTGATGATATGGATGTACATATCATAAGACAGCCAAATGTTGCACAGGGAACATGAGCATGGAAGCATGTCAAGGAAATACTGGAAACGTGTGAAAATAATGATATCTTGGTTGAATAATCTTTTCATATTCACATTTCCTGCCTTTATTTTTTTTTACTTTTTAATTTTCACTATTAGTCTAGCCCCACTAATCCCATAACTGTAGACATTAAAAGGAGGTTTTTTTTTTAATTGGGAGACCTTAACACCACCATTTATGGTTGCAAATTCAAGGTTCCTTGCTAATCAAGATGGGCTGATGATTATGCCAGAAACCTTAAGTTTTTTTTAATCACAGCCACTAGATGGAGGATCTTGCCATGGTGGAATGCTGTATTTGTAACATAACAAAAACAGACTCCATAGTCGTTTTACCCAATATATAAAAAACCTATTTCTGTCAGTTAATCATGCAACAAATTTTGAAGATGATTATTTATAAAATAGTCTAAGTAAGGTTCACCTGCATTTATTTCTGAAGGAAGGCAGTAGGGCTATAAAATCACTGATTGAGAATAAAACAAAATATAAACATAGAATATGACAATGGAAATGTATATATACAAATATTCTCAAATCTTCCAACAAAAGATACAAAATTCAGCTGATAATTTCATTAAACAAATATCCTAGCATAGATCCCCAGTATTTAAAAACAATAGAGACTTTTACACAGCAGCTTCGTTCCAGCATATTTGTGGCTTTTTTACGCTATGCCTGCTGTCTAAAAAGCTCCAACATGGAATGATTGGGTCATTCCAGTCCTGGCTTTTTTCCAGCAGCAGTGTAAAAGGTGAATCTGGCATTCCAGGACCATCTCGAGAAAGGAATTTGGGGTTGTGATGACGCATAATGTGTGCGACGTATCAGCTCGAAATTTGAAAATTTTAAAGCAACAGTCAGGATTCACCATCTAATGGTCACGATGTCTGCAAATTGGGGGAATAAAGAGATCTGCAAGCTCCTTACTATCCGTGCTGAGTTCCAAATCAAGCACTACATTATGGGAATAGTAAAGGATGGCCCGTTTTTGGAGAGGCTTGCTCAGAAGCTTAGAGACCGCGGCTTTGCTTGGGACAATTTGCAGGTGAGAAGCAAGCTGAATAGCCTGTGTAAGAAATATCATCAGTTAACGACCACAACACAGGAGTGGTAGAGGGTGTTTTGAATGACCACAGAAAACAGGCCATTTGGCCCTTCTAGTCTGCCAAAACATCATTCCACACCCATTCCAAAACCCTCCAGACCTCCCCCATCCATGTAACTATCCAACTTATTCTTAAAACTTAAGAGTGAGCCCACATTTACCATGTCAGATGGCAGCTCATTCCACATTGTTCCCCCTAAACCTTTCCTCTTTCACCCTAAAGCCATGTCCTCTCGAATTTATCTCTCCTAATCTAAGAAAAAACAGCTTACTTCCATTTACCCTTGATAATTTTGGAAACCTCTATCAATCTCCCCTCATTTTTCTACACTCCAAGGAATAAAGTCCTAATCTGTTTAATCTTTCCCTGAAACTCAACTTCTGAAGATCCGGCAATATCCTATTAAATTCTCTCTGGGCTGTTTCAATCTTACTGATACCGTTCCTGTAGTTTGGTGACCAGAAGTGCACACAATACTCCAAATTTGGTCTCACCAATATCTTATACAACCATACCATGACATCCCAACTCCTGTACTCAATACTTGGATTTATAAAGGCCATATTTGTTCTGTGCTATTCCATCTGGGGCACAAGTCACTTGGCAAGCCCAGTTGCTTTTCTCTCTACCCTGATACCGTTCCAGCTGTGTCACCCTCGACCAGGAGCTGTCCTGATGCCAGAGCCCCTAGCGGCATGGATACAGGGGCTAGCAATCAAGAATCTGCATCTCATGATGAACCAGGTGAAAACTTCTCTTTGTGATTACCATTTTTGTCATGAGTTTTTGTAAGTGTGTTTGTCATAAAGAGTGGTCTCGCTAATGTGTTGTATTGTTCTCTATGATGCCAGCTGTGGCAGAAAAAACAGAAACCTACCAAAGACCAGGTGGTGACCAGGGAGATTGGAGGTGCAGAGGACCCATGAGGAGCAGCTGAGGAGACCGGCACAGGAGGCAGAGATGACAGCACAGTAGTCTGAAAGACATGTGAGCTGAAGAGATTAATATATTTGACAGCATGTTCAAGGACCTCCAACGTAAGGTGTAGTACCAGGCATCACTCATGTCAGCAACTTGATCCCACTGTACTGCAACTAACATCCACACGGCAGTACCACACTCCTGCACATCATAGGCTGTATTTTTCTCTAGCACCTCTGCAGAATGACAGCATGCAACACACAGACAAGGCTTGCGAGTCACTTCAATCACCTTCTTCCTCCGTCTTCCTCCAGCAGCTAGAGTGATATGACAGTTACTACTTTAGAACATTGTGATTGGAATATGAATGATGAACACTTGAACAAAGGGTTATGTTTATTACTGTTTCAAGTTAACTGGGTAAATTAAATTTTCTTTTCTCACTTTGATCTTCAGGATTTTAATTGGCAGTTCAGAATCAAATCCTGCTCTATTGAAGGTAGAGCTATATTGTATATTCCTTAAACAATGCAAAATGTAATTTTGCCAGAGTGAATTTATAAATTTCTAAAAAGACTTTTAAACTTATTCTTTTCAATGGAATAAGGACATTGCTAGAATTTATTGTTAATCTGTAATTTTGTAGAATTTTTTTACTACTTCAGAAGAACATTTGGTGAACTTGGAGTCACATATAAGCCATATCAATTAAGGAATTTAGTTTTTTTCTCTGAAGGAAAGCATTGGTGTGCCAAATATTTATTTATAAACCCTATTTTGCTGCAGGTAAAACAATACTGAGATTGGCCACATACAATCCAACACCAAAAAGACAAATTACTAGATAATTATTCAATTTTACTAAAGTAAATTAAGAAACGATTATCAGCAAAACCACTGGGAAATCTGTCCTGCTCTTTTTTGGAGAATAGAATGAAAACTATTACATTGACGCAGGTAGGTAAATAAGTCTTGATGTGATGTTTCTTCTGGAGATATCATCTTCAAGGGTGAGGCACCACTGTTAATATTACACAGATGTTTCACCCTTGGTATTATGCCTAAGTCTCCAGCATCACCTTAAATCCACCATCCACTGACTCAGATGCAAGAATATGTTCAGATGTTATTTAAATGTATATTCATCATAGGAGGGTTAAACTTCATAGTTAACAAAGAACAAAATTCCACATTTAAACATGATTTTGTGGCATATGGTGGAAAAGGTACATGCTTCTGCATTGGTGAAAAGGTACATGCTTCTGCATTGGTGGAAAAGGTACATGCTTCTGCATTGGTGGAAAAGGTACATGCTTCTGCATTGGTGGAAAAGGTACATGCTTCTGCATTGGTGGAAAAGGTACATGCTTCTGTATTGCTCACTCAAATGATGATTGTTAGCATCACTTTAATAGGTGCAAAATAAATCATCAGGCCTTCTACCAGCTATTCATGCCAGAAATAGTTCTGGTACACTTATTTATTTCCATTGCAAATAAAATGGCAAATACATTCAGATATCATCTGGGTAATAAATAGTAATTATTTCAACAAGTTGAATACATGACAACAATTTATTTCAAAGCTTTTGCTTTACATTTAATAGGCCATAGAGAAATACAGCATAGGAACAAGCCCTTCAACACATCATCCATGTAACCATCATCTACCCCTTCAGACTAATACTACATTAATTTATTTTTTTTATTCTCCCTACATTCTCATCAACTCACTTTAGATTCTATCTGCTGGCCTACGTGCTAGGATCAACTTACAATGGCTAAGTAATCTTTCAGTCTGCACGTCTTTGTGACGTGGGAGTAAACCCGAACACAGAATGTAGGAACTCCACACATCATCTGAGCTCAAGACTGTATCCAGATCTCTGTGGAGCAGCTGCTCTACTTGCTGAGCCACTCAATTAAATACAGCACAAATAACATAACTTTTAGGCACAACTGAAACATGAAAATAGCATTGTTGACAATTGAACATTAACATCACACAGAACTTCATCTTGTGGCTCAGGAGTGCTTCAAAGTTTCATTATCCTGAGACTGTTAAAATATCATCATGTGTGCTTCTGAATGCAATCAATAATACTACTGTTGTTAAAAATGACATCAAAACATTTGGACAACTTCTAAATTTGCTACTTAAATACTATTTTGCAGTTCAAAGTGTCCAATGCCGAAAATATGACACAAATCACAACAATGTTTCATTCATCTCTCCAACAAATCATCAACCCACTGAAAAGAATGTTTCTTAATTGTTACTATAACTGCAAGGTGTAAGAATAACTATTACAGAAGGCTTCTCTTGGGATTTTGAGACTGAAATACATATGGCTGGTGACAGTTCCTTGACCATTAGGAATTAATTGCAGTGCACTGACATTTTGGCTGCCTCCAGGACAGACTAGGACAAAAAACATTTGTTGAATGTGTCTCATCTTTTCCACTGAAAAAGTCCTGTCTGGAGATGATGAATGGTTATCTCTATTTCTTTATTCCATCATCTTGTCCAAGATTCAGGTTTTAACCTTGCAAAGCAATCAATTGAGCTTCCAAAATAATTGAAAAAACTAGAAAATATGACACAGTACACTGGTAGATTCAGAGAGCACACATGAGTTGGTAATAAAAAGGGGAAAAAAGCATCACAATGGGTGAAATCATCTTCAACTTCAGTTGAAAAGACCAGCTTAAGAACCTAGCTTTTAATCAAAGGTTGTTGAAGTTCCCAGGAGCTTCAGGCTTGTTTTTGCATGAGTACTCAAACACAATAGGGAAAGCATTGAATCAAAGGAGCTGTTCCAAAGTCATTTGGACATGATCAGAGTCACAGTATTGTCAAATCATGAGGGGAGTCATTCAACCCATGAAGCCTATGACTGTTTTATTGAAACAGCAATCTATTTAATACTATTCCCTGCTTCTTTCTCCTTTGACCTGCATTTTTTCTTCTTCACGAATATCTCAAATTTATTTTGAAAATCAATGATTGAACCTGCTTCAAGCATTTCTTTGCATATTCATTTAAAATTATAATTTCTTGTATGAAAAAAGTCATTTCATCTTTGGTTCTGTTGACCATTATCTTAGATCTGTATCTGGTTCTAAGCCTTCTGCAACTGGAAACATTTCTCTTTACTTGGTTCATTTAGACATTCATGTCCTTTGACGTCTATCAAATTACTGTATCAAATCAATGTATTGGAAATGGCCTCAACTTTGGATGGCGGTCCAAAAATGCATTTATTCGGATCGATGGTCAGTCCAAACTTTTGAAGATGAATAAAAAGTTATGAAGATGATCCAAATGTTCTTCCTTACTCCCACTGCTACTAAAATGTTGTCAAGGTAAATGAAGACATTGGTCATACCATGTTCTAAAGCATCCATCACCCAATGAAATGATTGAATGGCATTCTTTAATCTGAATGGCATTCGTAAAAATTTGAACCCAAATGGGGTAATTATTGCTGTTTTTGGAATATCTTCTGACTCTACTGGTACTTGAAGATAGCCACGCACCAAGTCTGTATTGGAGAAGATCTTCATTCCATGAAAATTAGCTGAGAGATCCTGAATATGAGGTATTGGATAATGATCAGGAATGGTGGCAAAGTTAAGCTGCCTGTAATCTCCACAAGGTCACCAACCTCCATTGTGTTTTGGGACCATATGCAATGGAGATGACCACAGACTGTCAGACCTACGAATTAAGCCTAGTTCTCCATCTTAGCAAACTCTTCCTTAGCTAACCGCAGCTTCTCTGGAGGCAAGCAACATGGTTTAGCATGGGTAGGAGGGGCCTTAGTACAAATGCAATGAGTAACATTGTGCTTTGCAGTGGAGGCAGAAAATTGTAGAATAGTAATCTCAGGGAAATCTTCCAACAGCTTGGAGAATTCATCTACTGCTTTGAAGGCGCAAAGCAGAGGTTTAGGCATCTGCCAGAGGAATAGTCTGAAAAGTAGTTCCATCTATTAGCCAAAGTTCTTTTAAGTCGATGAGGAATGAATGAGCCCAAACAAAATCTGCACCAAGCAAAGGTCAAGATACTGCTGCTATAATAAATGGCCAAGTGTAGAGATGATTCTCGAACTTGACATTCATCTTCCTGGTGCCAAAGGTTGGAATGTTGGACTGTTAACTGCTCATAGTTGGAGGTCAGGGGTAGGATGGTGTGCATCAAAACTGGTGGGTGGAAATACACCAACTTCTGAACCTGTGTCCACCAGAAATTTTTGCTGGAACAACTGGTCCTATTGCAGATTTCTTGCCAACTGCTGCAGCCCCTACTGGCGGTTGGCCTGGGCATTTTCGCAAATGAGCAGGGTGGAAAGCACTTGCGAGCATTTTCTCCCCAATGCCTTTGGTAATAATACCAAGACAAGATGTCCACAGGCTGCTTGCTTGTCTTGGGGTGTTGCCTGCTTGTAGGGAATGATGTGATGAGATCACTAGAGTGTGACATGGAGTCAATATCAGAGGGGTTGGTTGTTCAGTCTTGTCTTTCCTTGCTGTGCTTTTTAACCAGCAATAAAATGTTTGCCTCTGCTGCTACAGCCCTTGGGTCTTCAAATGAACACTTGGATAACAAGAGGCTAATATCATCTGGCATTTGGTCTAAAAAGAGCTGCTGGAATAACAAATTGGGCCTTTCGCCAAGAACAGCATTTCATCCATTAGTTCTGAAGGGGCACAGTCTCCCAACCCATCTAAATGCAGTAGTTTGGCTGCCCTTTCTCAATGGGACATACCATATACACGTAATAAAAGTGGACAAGAGCACTGACAAGATGATGATAACAAGTGGTGTCCGATTTGACTTTACGAAGGTAAAATTGTGTTTCAGCCTGTTGGAACCACAGTTCAGGCTCAGCTGTCCAGAAAGGTGGTAGCTTCACAGCAATGGCTGCAGAATCCATTTTTGTCCAAAAATCAATTTTTGGACTTGTCAGGGTCACCAATTGTGGCCACTGGAATCGCAGTGGACACAATTAAATAACCATACAAGGTGTTTTTAGAGTGAATTAAACGGATGTACTCTTCATCATCTTCGCAACCTTTAAAAAGCCAGAAACACGTGCTCGACATGCACTGACGTCATCACACACTGATGCACTTGGCCGGTTTGATGCCTCCAGGGAGCTGTAGTGCCGCCATAAAGCTGCTACAAAACCATCCAAACTGTATATGTTCCACCTTTCTGAGAATATGCCTAATGTCATAGGAGTCAAAAGCCTTGTCTTCCTGAACACCACTTTGGTCATGCATTTACTTGAATTTTCTTATTTCTGTATTTGCTATCACATGACACCAAAACACTTTCCAGAAATGACTACTTTTGAGTTTCATCTTCTTAATCTTTCTCCTAGTTCCCTAACTTATGCTGTTCAACATTAACTTCCGTTCGACTCTTTTGTTGGTTCGTAAAAGGACCACTATCACCTACTTACAGAGCTAGCTGTATTGACCCCTTGTTTGGGAGGATGGCAGAGGAACTTGCCCAGATGACACAAAATATATGCCTGCTTCAACAATATCTTTATTGCTACAGTGTCTGCTTGCTCAGAGATTCGGAGGCATTATAATAATATAAGCAATGCAGACCTGATAACCTGTGGTGATTCTGTTTCTCTGTGAAGGAAGTTCAGGAATATAGAACCATAGATCCATAGAACAATACAGTACAGATAAAATAGGCCTTTTGGCCCTTCTAGTCTGTGCTGAACTATTACTCTGCCTGATGTCTCTGAAATGCACCAGTTCATATCCATCTATACCCCTCCAATCCATGTACCTGTCCAAATGTTTGTTAAATGTTAAAATTAAGCCCACATTCACCATTTAAGCTGGTAGCTCATTCCATACTCCCACCACTCTTATGTGTGAAGAAATTCCCTATAATATTTATCCTAAACTTCACCCCTTTCATTTTTAACACATGTCTTCTGGTTTGTATCTCATCTAACCTCAGTGGAAAAATCCCACTTGCATTTATTCTATACCAGTGGTTCTCAACTTTTTCTTTCCATTCACTTGCTACTTTATGCCATAGGTGGTCTGTGATTAGTAAGGGATTGCTTAAGGTGGTATGTGGGTGGAAAGAAAAATTTTGAAAACCACGTTTTAATTGACTCATTATGTGCACGTTTTCATAACTCCAAAGGAAATGGGCCAATGACAATTTTTCTGAAACAAAATATTTCAGTAGCAATTGGATCTAGATCAGTGATTCTCAACTTTCCCTTCCCACTCACATTCAACCTTAAAGCAATCCCTTACTAATCACAGAGCACTGATGGCATAGGGATTACTTAAAGTGGTATGTGAGTGGAAAGAAAAAGGTTGAGAATCACTCCTCTATACCCCTCATAAATTTGTGTATCTCTATCAAATCTTTCCTCATTCTTCTACACTTCAGGGAATAAAGTTCTAACCTGATTAAACTTTCCCTGTAACTTAATTCCTCAAGTCCCGGCAACATCCTAGTAAATTTTGTATGCTCTCTTTCTATTTTATTGATATCTTTCTTGCAGACAATATTCCAAGAATATGGCCTCAACCATAGAATATAATTTAACCATGACATCCCAATTCCTATACTCATTACTTTGAATTATGAAGGCCAAAAGCTCTCTTTAGGACCTTATCTACCTGAGATGCCACTTCCAGGGAATTATGTATCTGAATTGCCAGATCCCTCTGTTCTTCCACACTCTTCAGTGCCCTGACATTTACTGTATATCCTACCTCGCTTTGTCCTTTCAAAATGAAACACCTCACATTAAATTCCATCTTCCATTTTACAGCCCATTTTTCCAGCTGGTCTGAATACTTTAAAGCCTTCCTCGCTGTCCACTATACCTTCAATCTTTGTATCATCTGTACCATTTAATAGTGAAGATATGCAGATCCAGATAAGGATGCTTTACACCTATGACTGTGTGGCTGAGTACAACAACAGCACCATCTACAAATTCACTGATGATACTGTTGTGGTCCCAGAGGATCCCAAAACCCATCACCAAAAGAAATTCACCAAGATAAATGGATAGTTAAACAAAAGTTGCTTTCAATTTTCTTTAAACATTAAACAGAATCAAACTTTAACCTAATACTATTAAATGAACTTAACCCCCTTCTAATTCTAAGTGCACGTGTATGTAATGTGTGTACAAGTTCAGAAAAGTTCTTTGATTCACAGTCGAATCTCACTTCTCACTCCTCCAAATTCAACAGTATACTGTGCACAGAATTTAATATTTATGAAATTTCACCAGGCTTTGGTGCTTGAAAGGTAAATGGTTACAGCTCAAGAAGGTTTTTTTCGGTTTTGAGAGGGAGATTTGTTGCTTGTAGGACATAAATTGATTCCTTCCAATTAGCCACTTCGGTGTTTTGCCAAAGAAACTTGCCCCATCAGGGTTTTCTAGATGATAACTTCTTTCTTTCAGGTCACCACAGAGTTCCTTTTTGTTTCTCTTAATTTCCATCTCCTCTTATAAGGACCACAAGGGCTTTGAACAGGCTGAACTAAGAACTACAACCTATCTTCAAAATAGGGTTTTTCCACAAACTTGCCAGCTTGTCATGTTCCAGTCCCAGCTGCTGCTGCTGAACTATTACTCCACAGCATGTCCAATTAACACCTACTTGTGAAGTCTTTATAGGCATTCTTCAAAGTTTTTGCAAAGGCACTCGGAGCCTGGACTGTCCGGCTTGAGCAGAGCTCTAGCATTTGAATTGAGATCTGTGTTTGTTTGTGACCTACACTAAAAAAATCCCACACTTTATCTCCTTTAAAACATTATCTATATACAATATAAAATATAACATAATCTGTCCCCTTTTTCCCCTACAAAGGAATTTTAACTCGAATTAAAGTTCAGTTATAACTAAACTGACTTTACCATCACTAAAGAGATAACAATACACAATAAATAAAATGTTATAAAAATGTAACTCAATGTTGAAAGTATATATTTCTATACATGATCAATGTTCTTGACAAACAATCTGCTATTACATTATTCTTCATTTTATTCAAAAACACCAGAGGAATGTGGTCAGTAAATATCACAATTGGTTCATGAGTGGTACCAAGATATACATCAAAATTCTGCAGAGCAAGAATTCCTTCTCAATAGTGGAATAATTCCTTTGATGAACATTGAATATTTTTTTTAAAGTAGGCAACTGGATGATCAATTTCATCATGTTTTTGTAACAAAATTGCACCTGCTGCCCCCTCACTGGCTCGCACTGCTAAAGAAAATGCTCTGTCAAAATCAGGAGATTTTAAAAAGGGTAATAGTATAGTATCTCCTTTAAATTTTCTAAGGCTCTCTGACAAACTTTCATTCACACAAATTTCTCCCCTTTCTTCAAAAGGTTGGTTAAAGTAAGAGCAACTTCAGCAAAATTTCTGCAAAATTTCCTATAATACCCTGCCATTCCTAAAAACATTCTCAATGCTTTCTTGCCATTGAGAATAGGAAATTCAGAAATTGCATTCACCTTAGCTTGAATAGGTGCAACTTTTCCATTGCTCTGCAATTCCGCAGGTGATGGTTGTGACAAAAATGGACTAATATCCATTGCTGCTGTTTTCCACACACAACAAGCTTTAAATTAGCTTGGAAAAACCTATTAATTCCAAAAGTTTAAGATCCCAAAACTCCAATTTTCAATCTGAAAGGACGAATCCCCAAATGTCATGGGCCCGGAGGACCCCAAAACCCAGCAGCAATAAAATTCACCAAGATAAATGGTTACTTAAACAAAAGTTATTTTTAATTTTCTTTAAACTTATCTACATACAATATAAAATATAACATAATTTGTCACAATACCATGGTAGTGGGTTGTACAAAAAGGTGCAATGAGTCAGCATACAGGAATCTTGGCCGAATGGAAGGGAAAACCAGAAGTGTATGATCCAGTAATCATCGGGGGATCATAGGTGGAGAGGGTGAGCAAATTTAAGTTCTTTGGAGTCACTATCTCAGAGGAACTTTCCAGGAACCAACACACTAATGTTATCATGAATAAAGCATATCAGTGTCACTGCTTCTTCAGCAGTTTGCAGATGTTTGGTACGATCTAAATCCCTGGTAAATTTCTACAGATGTGTAGTGGAAAATGTGCTGACTGGCTTCATCACAGTCTGGTATGGGGACACCAAAACCCCCAAATGCAAAGCCCCGCAAAAGGTAGAGGACACAGCCCAGGACATCGCAGGCAAAACCCTCCTCACCATTGAGAACATCTACAGGGAATGATGCCATCAGAGAGCAACAACAATCATCAAGGTCCCACCCAGCATATGCTCTGTTCTCGCTGAAAAGAAGTGTAGGTGCCACAAGACTCACATCACCAGGTTTAGGAACATCGGCACCCCATCAGATCCTTAAACAATAAACTCAATCAGGTATTCATTTAAGGACTCTTGCATTTGCATGTTATTTTTTATTTTTCATCTCTGTTTTGCACAATCATTTTGTTTACATTTATTTATTTGTTTACATGTGAACATTGTATACATTTTCTTGCACTACCAATAAGTGGTAATTCTGCGTTACCTGCAGGAAAAAAAATCTCATGGTTATGTGTGATGTCATGTAAGCGCTTTGACAATAAATCTGAATCTGAAAATTTGTGTTGTTAAGCAGGTGCCAGACCTACTTGTCATTCTTGTGAAATGTTCAGGGCCACTGCATAAATACATTCTCCAATATGCAAATACTTCTTTTCTCAGTATATCTTGCCTATTCTCTTCATTTTCTGTCATATAAGGCAAATTCTGTATTAATCTAAAAGAAACTTTAGTTTTACTGAAGGCAGTTATACTTCTTGAAACATCCTAAATCTTCTAACTTTTGGTGTCACACAATGGATTCTTGTAATTTTTAGGACTGCACCACTTGCAGCATCTCATTTCAAAATGCTAATGAAGACAATGTAGAATTATAATATTTGCACCAATTTTTAATGGATAACAAATATTTGATTTGAGCTAAGCAAAAATAATGAGCTAGATTTTGACTAACCTAGGTTTATTGTACATCAATCACATCATGCTAAAAATAGCATTCTTCTCATTGTTAGCATTAGTAGTTGCATGCAAGTGGTTCTATTCCATGGTCACTATTTTTTCTCAGCGAGTCCCTCTAAAAAAATTGCACCATTTAGAAATAATATAGAAAAAAACAAATATGTTTATGATTTTCATTTTACGGATAATTTAGCATATTTTACAATCAAATAATTCAAATAAAATATTAACCATTATCAAAGTTTGATTTGAAAATGGTCTTCTAAATTTTAGACAACTTTTACAATATTACAGTTACCCAATTTTGTTATTCAGATTGAGAAATAAAAGTTTATATAATTAACAACTTTCTCATAAAAGTTTATATAATTAACAACTTTCTCATAAAAGTTTATATAATTAACAACTTTCTCATAAGATAATAGTATTATCTTCCAAAAATTCAGAATTTATTAGACAGGCATTGGTGCAGTAGTGATATATATTCAAAATGGGCAGCTAACAATTTTCAAAACATCTCATTGGTTAAAGTTTATTTCTGAATGTTTTATCCTAACATACAATGCCCTCCATAATGTTTGGGGCAAAGACGCTTCTTTCCTTCATTTGCTCCTGTGCTCCACAGTTTAAAATTTGTAATCAAACATTTCACATGTAATTAAAGTGCATATTCCAGATTTTATTCAAGATTATTTGCATACATTTTGGTTTGAACATGTTGAAATTACAGCACTTTTTCTATATAGTTCACCTATTTCAGGACACCATAATAATGCAAGATGCAAACCATAGGAAATGTGGTATGCTTTGGATCTTAGGCAGTTACTTTGTGCCTCCACACTTTACTCTTGCCATCTCTCTGATACATGTTAATCTTTGTCTCATCTGTCCACAAGATCTTTATCCAGAATTTTGCAGGTTCCTTTAAATACTTCTTTGCAAACTGTAATCTAGCCATCCTGTTTCTGTGGCTAACGAGTGGTTTGCATCTTGCAGTGTAGCCTCTGTATTTCTGTTCATGAAGTCTTCTGTGATTGAAATATCCACACCTGCCTCCTGAAGCATGTTTATGTTCTGTTGGAAGTATGTTTGGGGATTTTTATTCATTCTGATAAGAATCCTTCTGTCATCAGCAGTGGAGCTCTTCCTTACTAATACCAGTCCCTTACTATTACAGGTACTGAGCTCAACAGTGAACTCTTTCTTCTTAATGATAGTCCAAACTATTGATTTTGGTCATCCAAAGGTTTGGGTGATGTCTCTTTCTGTTTTATTCTTGTTTTACAGCCTCTTTAATGGCATCTTTGACTTTCATTGACACAACTTTGGTCCTCATGTTAAAAAAAATAGTAACTACAGACTCCAAAGGTGATCAAAGGTTAGAAGCAAGCCTTGCTCTCTTGTACCTGCACCAATTAAGCAATTAAACATACCTGAGTACTCACAAACACTTGTGAAGGCAAATGTCCCAAACATTATGGTGCCCTGAAATGAGAGAACTATGTATAAAAAGTGTTGTCATTTCTACATGATCAAACCAAAATGTATACAAATAACCTTGAATAAAATCTGGAACATGCACTTTAAATGCATGTGAATTCTTTGATACAAATTTAAAACTGGAGCACAGGGACAAATAAAAGAAAAAAAAGCATCTTTGTCTCAAACATTATGGAGAGCATTGTACTTAGGTGCACTTAGGTGTCTTACATGAATTTGTTGTAATACCTGTATCTAAAGATGACTGAATCTCAAACACAAGGACATCTTCTGGGAGGAGTTAATGTGAAAATTTCCATTTCTCTGCAGTGTAATGCAATGTATGGGGAAGTGGAGTGAAAACGACATCATTTTTTAGTATTGGCAAGAGTCACTGTACTTCAGAATGTGAAGATTTGTTTATTTCTAGAATCCTCTTTTCAGATCAAATTGAGATCAATTTTGAATATCCCATATAAGTCCCTCATTGCTTCACGTAAAATAGAAAGTCTTTCTGTTGATAGGTTACCCCACTGTTTCTTCTGTGATGCCATCTTTGAAGTATCTGAAATTATTTGTTTCATGGCCTTTGATAGTCAAAAATGTTTATTGCATATTCATTGGCCATGAAATTCAGTAGACTAATCAGGAGATTTTACCAGAATTCCTCGTAGTTGAGGACAAGCCATTTCTGCTACCACGAACTAAATAAAACAACAGCACTACACTAACTTGGTTTCTCTTTCCACAGATGCTACTTGATATGCTGAGTGTTTCTAGCATTTTCTGTTTTTATGTCAGAATTCCAGCATCTGTATTTTTTTTTAAATCTGTCATACCACAAAATCAGCCATTATCAACCTTTTTTGTAACGTTGAGCCACACACAATTATACAAAAATGGCTTCTTCTCCCCTGCTATCAGATTTCTGAATGGACAATGAACCTCAGGACACTACCTCACTTTTTCTCTTTTTTTGTACTACTTTTTAAAAAATCTTATATTTACATAATTGTAATTTTACAGTAATTTTGAACCTTGTTCTGCACTATATATTGCTGCAAAACAAATTTAATGACATATGTTCATAACAACAACATGATTCTTATTTTTTTTTGGCTATGGCCCCCTTTGGACTTCGCTCAAAGTTTATGGGGCCTCTTGCCTGTGAAGTCAGTTTCTTTCGTACTTCTCACCTACTGACTACATAAAAACCATAAAGGATTATTATCGGTTTTAAACCCCGGCCTTCTTTAAATGTGCTGTGGCCTCCTGCAGTGGGAGATGGTGGCTCGTCTGACCCTTGTTGAGAACGGCTGCACTAAATACTCATTTTGATGTCACTTACATGAAATGCTACTACACATATGATGTTCAGACTTACTGATTTGAAATCAAGACTTTAATTTTATTGCTTTAATTCCAGCAGAGGAGGCACATTGTCACCCTGCAGGATCTATTAATTGTGCACAGGTTGTGACAGAACAGTAGAAAACCTACTCATTGGATGATTATCTCCTCTGAAAGACTTTTCTCTCTATGTTAATTTAGCTCATCCCATTTAAGATGGATGAGCAACAGATGGATTTTGACAATTATCCTCATTAATGTCAGGCTGGGGAAATTCAGCAAGACCTCCCAGCCCTGATTACAAATGAGGACATAATGAGACTCTGCTACAATGTCTATTGTGTTTAAATTACCTGACTCATCATTGTTTCAATTCAACCATCTGTCTTCTTTTCTTCTTTGGCTTGGCTTCGCGGACGAAGATTTATGGAGAGGGTAAAAAGTCCACGTCAGCTGCAGGCTCGTTTGTGGCTGACAAGTCCGATGTGGGACAGGCAGACACGATTGCAGCGGTTGCAGGGGAAAATTGGTGGGTTGGGGTTGGGTGTTGGGTTTTTCCTCCTTTGCCTTTTGTCAGTGAGGTAGGCTCTGCGGTCTTCTTCAAAGGAGGTTGCTGCCCGCCAAACTGTGAGGCGCCATGATGCACGGTTTGAGGCGATATCAGCCCACTGGCGGTGGTCAATGTGGCAGGCACCAAGAGATTTCTTTAGGCAGTCCTTGTACCTTTTCTTTGGTGCACCTCTGTCACGGTGGCCAGTGGAGAGCTCGCCATATAACACGATCTTGGGAAGGCGATGGTCCTCCATTCTGGAGACGTGACCCACCCAGCGCAGCTGGATCTTCAGCAGCGTGGACTCGATGCTGTCGACCTCTGCCATCTCGAGTACTTCGACGTTAGGGATGTAAGCACTCCAATGGATGTTGAGGATGGAGCGGAGACAACGCTGGTGGAAGCGTTCTAGGAGCCGTAGGTGGTGCCGGTAGAGGACCCATGATTCGGAGCCGAACAGGAGTGTGGGTATGACAACGGCTCTGTATACGCTTATCTTTGTGAGGTTTTTCAGTTGGTTGTTTTTCCAGACTCTTTTGTGTAGTCTTCCAAAGGCGCTATTTGCCTTGGCGAGTCTGTTGTCTATCTCATTGTCGATCCTTGCATCTGATGAAATGGTGCAGCCGAGATAGGTAAACTGGTTGACCGTTTTGAGTTTTGTGTGCCCGATGGAGATGTGGGGGGGCTGGTAATCATGGTGGGGAGCTGGCTGATGGAGGACCTCAGTTTTCTTCAGGCTGACTTCCAGGCCAAACATTTTGGCAGTTTCCGCAAAGCAGGACGTCAAGCGCTGAAGAGCTGGCTCTGAATGGGCAACTAAAGCGGCATCGTCTGCAAAGAGTAGTTCACGGACAAGTTTCTCTTGTGTCTTGGTGTGAGCTTGCAGGCGCCTCGGATTGAAGAGACTGCCATCCGTGCAGTACCGGATGTAAACAGCGTCTTCATTGTTGGGGTCTTTCATGGCTTGGTTCAGCATCATGCTGAAGAAGATTGAAAAGAGGGTTGGTGCCAGAACACAGCCTTGCTTCACGCCATTGTTAATGGAGAAGGGTTCAGAGAGCTCATTGCTGTATCTGACCCGACCTTGTTGGTTTTCGTGCAGTTGGATAATCATGTTGAGGAACTTTGGGGGACATCCGATGCGCTCTAGTATTTGCCAAAGCCCTTTCCTGCTCACGGTGTCGAAGGCTTTGGTGAGGTCAACAAAGGTGATGTAGAGTCCTTTGTTTTGTTCTCTGCATTTTTCTTGGAGCTGTCTGAGGGCAAAGACCATGTCAGTAGTTCCTCTGTTTGCGCGAAAGCCGCACTGTGATTCTGGGAGAATATTCTCGGCGACACTAGGTATTATTCTATTTAGTAGAATCCTCGCGAAGATTTTGCCTGCAATGGAGAGCAACGTGATTCCCCTGTAGTTTGAGCAGTCTGATACCATCTGTATCCTTTCAGTAAACACATGATGATAATTTACAAACCATTTAACCTTGGAGCAATTGCAATGCAACCCACAAAGAAGATGTAAAACACAAAAGTCTGCAGACACTGTGACTGTAGTTAAAAAAAACACAGAAATGTGAGTGGAATTCATCTGGTCTCACAGCCTCCATAAGAGGTAAGGATATATAACTGAAGTTTTGGGCTTGAGACATTCTTCAAGTTATGAGTAAGAAGTAGGAAAGTGCCTGAGTTAAAAGAAATGGCAAGGGAGGAGTGCAGCCCAATAGACAAAAGGCATTAATTGGATATGGACAAGTAGACAGGAGAGAGGAAAGGTGAGACTTAATTGGGAAGGGGGAGAAGTTGGCTCTGGGAATGTAGAGCTGGGGGAAGGAAACAGGGGTGAGAGAGATGGAGACAGAGGGATAGATGGGGGTATGTGATGCCTAACAGAAACCAGATGTCATTGCCAGCTGGTTGGAAAGAATATGTGCTATTCTTCCTATCTGCAGGCGGCTTCAGTCTGGCAGTGTATAAAACCATGGACTGACAAGGGAATGGCAGGGAATTGAAATGGATGGTCATTGGGAGATCCATTCTACTGCAGCAGGTAGAGCTGAGATGACCAATGAAATGATCTTCCAGTCTTCCCCCCAGTCTCCCAACATAGACGAGACTACAACAGGAGAACCGGATGAAACAGACAGACCCTGTAAATTCACAAGTGGAGAATTGCTTCACTCTGAAGGACCTAAGGGTGGTGAGGGAGGAGGTGTGGGCGCATAAAGAAGATGTCTGAAGAGTCAGCTTCAAACTGCTCTCAGCTGTTGAGTTATCTTCTTTATTCATCTACCATGACCTGTCTACATAATAACATTCTAAGCCACCTTTCTCTCAATTAAAAGTGAATGATTTTTGTCCCTTATGATTCTCTGCAGTTCAGTGATTCAGTAGAAAGGAGGATCAAGGTCCAAAATCAGGAGTATCTCAAGGCCTTAATCTGTAACTGTCATGTGTCCAAATTTTCAAGCCTCAGACAGGAGTATAGTTGTAGTAAAACTCTGATAATCCACTTTTTAATTGTTTAGAAATCTCAACAGTTCAGCATCTGGATCTCAGATGTTTCCAGTGCTACCTCAAATGCACTTGGGCCCTGTTTCTTGCATTCCTTTTAAAGGAATGAGGCCCTGCTTATTACACTTGAAATTCATTGCGGGACCTGCTTTCAATGCTTCATTTAAACTCTCATGCCAGTTCGTGCTTCCCATGCCGGTATGCTCGCCAGGTCCCTGTTTGCCATGCACTCTTTCAACTTATCAGGGCCTGTTTCTCAGACTCTCTTTAAACTTTCAGGGCACCCTTTCCCAGTCTCCCAACAAACTTACTGGATTCACTGGAAAACAGATTAAACTGCTGTGTAAAATCTAATAAAAGTAAATGATCTAGTAATCCACAAAACCTGTCAGTCAGGCACCACCAAGGGTGCTGAATCATTGAGGGTTGATGTAGAATAACATTCTCTGCTTCCAATCTAGACTATAATTAATCTGATCCAATATCTGATAAGATGGGGAAGTTCTATCCTTCTGCATCAACACACTATTATTTTTGTGGGCCACACAAAGGTAAACTTTTCATGCAGTGTCCAACCTGCAGGAGCTGATTATTGGTTGCCCTATGATATACTGTTACTGACTCCTGTAAAGAGACTGTGTTTTGTTTTCCACCCAAAAAGAGTCAGAGAATGACCAAAATATCAAGGTGCTCATTAACTGCAGACATAAGATAATATTGCATTGGAAGCATTACCATTCCTCTTTGTAAAAGTAACAGCTGTACAGGCATCTGAAGGCAGAGATGAATGGGAGATTACAGAACACTTGCCAATTTACTAATAGGGCTGACAAGTGTGGTTTCTTCAGTGCTATCATGGTCATCTTTATCTGAGCAATATCCTTCAAATTTATAGAAAGGACAGACCTTCAGCATTAATGCGCACTCCTGGCCCAAGTTCTACTTAGTTGGCTGCATTGTGCAGGTTACATTGTCTCCATGCCGGAGACTAGCCTTCTGAAACAGACACTCTTTGCCAAGCATTTTCATGGGGTAAGATATCAATCAACAAGAGAGAGCAAACGTTTCAAGGACTTACTCAAACCCACTCGGAAGAAATACAATATCCCCACTAACTGCTGGGAATCACTAGCCATTCAGCATTCAGGACAGTGCTGAGAACCTCATGGCCATGGACAGGAAATACACAGAAACCCTGCATGAATTGGGTGTACAGATTATGAACTACTCACCTGCCAAATGTAATAGGTCCCTCCTTCCACATCTATGGAAGAACCTGCAGTTCCCACATTGGCTTCTTCGGTTGCTTCAGAATCTACAAAACTAGAGTGGAAGCAAGTCGTTCTTGATTCCTAATGATGGCCAAAGAGAAGACAAATCTCTGTCATTAGACTTTCAGGCAGAAGATGTTTGATAAAACTCAATTATCTGAAGGTTACATTCCAACCTGTACCATTCCATTATTAGAATAATTGATATATAACTCATGTTCTATAACTTCCTTTAAAAATATTGAACTTTTGCATGAGAATAGGGGAAAAAAGATAATTATTTCAAACATGACAAATTAGAGATCTTTGGAAAGTAAATTCCCTTATTCAACCTCAAAGTCCTGTTGGTAAACAGTTGCATTCTCTTTTTATAATGTATTTCAGGTTACTTAAGAGCAGTCCTTTAAGTGAACTGAAGGCAAAGTCGTTGTGTAATTACAGATGTAAACGTCTCAATGCTGCAATGAGAATTTAAATCTGGTAAGAGATTAGTACCTTAATACTACTGAATATAAGAATTTGCTAATTTTATACCAGGCTTGCATACACATTTCATTAGAATTATGACATTTTACATGAAATTATGTAAATGAAGATGAACTCTGCAATTCTGATCACATTTTGCTTTGAGTTCATGAAAATGTTTTAATTTATTGATTTTTTTCCCCCCCCCTTGGGTCAAAACCTTGAATGATTCCACTAATCACATCAAAATATTTTCTTTGCCCATCATTTTAAAGTGAAATTTCACACAGAATTAGTTCCTGGATGTTTTGAAGATTCTGAATTTCACTTTTTTGATATATCCTTTTGACTTATGCCTCATTCGGAAATCATTTGAAAATATCATTGATTAGACATAAAACAAACATTGTTGCATTAAAATAGCAGCAAAGTTGAGACTTTTTCCACAGATTATGCATTGATAATATAAAAATATGTAACAGTATTCAAATTTAACCTATAATCTTTTGTCGCCCAGGCACATCTGCACAATATGGTGCTGGTTCCCCATTTCCCTATCTGAGAAATGTGCCAGACATTTGTAAGTTCAGGGTTACTGAGAAAATGTTGCATTAACCACAGAGTAATGAACAGTCATTTAATAGTCTGATAAGAGTGGGAAAGCCTTGTGGGAAACCCAAAAGCAGATTTAATAGATTATGTAATTTTGATATTGTTAGAGATAGTAGATCAGTTGTAGTGGATGTAAGGCGAGGATCTGTGGAAACAGAAGAGAGCGTGCTCGGTGTCTGTGACACTCGTCACTAAACCCTGCAATCAACATGCAAAATAAAAAAGGTCATCACACTCCAACACCATTTTTTTCATATAAACATGAGGCATAACTGACAAAATGTAACTGAGAGAAGAATAAAATCTGAGGAATAAAAGTGGATACTGGAAATATAAGATGCAAGCTTGGAATGGCTAATTATCTGAAAATGATGAATTCCATATTGAATGCTGGATACTGTAACATATCAAATTGGTGGATTAAATGCATTTTCCTGGGATTACCATAAAATTTGATTGGAACAGTGTAAGGAGGGCAGAGAGGTCAGAGTGGAGATTTCAAGTGAAAGCCAACTGCAAATTCAAGGTCACTTTTCAAAATGGTCACCCAGTCTACATTTGATTTCCACAAATGTTGATGATGGGTCCACATGACAATCACAGAAATGTTGGCTAATGAAAGAATATAAGTAAGATGATGTGACAAATTAGAGCCTTCTCCTCTGTTCAAGTTGTTAAATTCCACCTATTTACCAATTAAACTATTTCTCCATCATCTGTTTAGAATACCTGAAAACTATTTTAGATGTCAATGCCAATGTCAAGATAAATTGACTGAAATGCTTACTTGTTTGAGTTAGGCCTACATTTCTGGTTTTCATTCTCTCATTAATTACTTGTCATTACTTCATTACTTTAATTGCAAGATTGTCGTGGAAGAAAATCACTAAAACTTGATGAAATTTGCTGACATCTCCATAATTTCCAAATGTTGCTTTGAGAAGTATGTGGCAGCGAGCGCAACCAAAGGCCAGTATCCCACACAGTGGCACTGGCCCCAGCAAGCAAAATGGTGGGTGAATGGCAAGGGCAGGTTAAAAGCTAGCGACCCCAAAATGTGGCTGGCCTTGCTGCGCAGCCAACAGATAGGGACTGCCCGTGGGGAAGAAGGGTATTGTTATGCAGGAAAGTACCAGCGTCAGCCAAGGGGCCCATGGTGGGAACAGTGCAAGTATAAGGGCTCAGTGCCTGAGCCCTAATAAAACTCAAAGCTTAACCTGACTACACTATATGTGTGCATATTCTTTCAAGTAGCGCGCGGTTACAATTGGTGACCCCGATGAGCGAACAGGCAGCAGTCAATGCAGTTGGTCTCAAGCTGCCAACCTTCTGGATGAATCGACCACGCGTGAGGCACAGTTCCAGATCTGGCAGATCGCAGCAGAATCCACCCGGTACTACCATGTGGTGAATGTCCTGGAACAGGACATAGCAAGCTGGATAACCAACTTCATCCAGGAGCCCCTATCAGAAGGTGTGTACACTGCCTTCAAGGACTTGCTGATTGAAACCTTTGGGCTCTCACAGTGTGAGAGAGGGGGGCATATCTGCTCCACCTGGACGGGTTAGGAGACAGGTCCCATCAGCCTTCATGAACAAGATGCTGGCCTTCCTGGGCAAACACGAGCGGTGCATCATGTTTGAGTAAGCTTTCCTGGAACTACTGCCTGAGGACATCTAACTGCTCCTGGCTGACATGGATTTCAGCGACCCCCGGAAAGTTGCAGCATGAGTGTACATTCTGTGGAAACAGAAAAGAGAGTGCTCGATGTCCGTGACACTCGTCACTAAACCCTGCAGCCAGACAAGTGCAGAGCCGCTGAGAGAACAGCAGTGCCCCAGAGATGGGGCACCGGAGCCTGCCAGTGCAGGCCGCCATGCACGTTTCAGGGAAATGCAGGAGCCAGCCATTGCTAATTGCCATGATGGCTGGCCATCAAGACAGCCTCCTCCTATATGTTTGGTATTGCCAGTCTGGACATCGTTTCCTTGTGGACACAGAATCAGAGGTCAGGACACCAGGTACAGGCAGTTGGGCCCCATGCTGAGGGCTCACAACAACAGCACAATTCGGATCTATAATACCCGCAAGGTCTCGTGGGTGTTCACGCTGGCTGCAGTGGAACAGCAGCTCCTCAGAGCAGACTTGCTGCTTGGGCACTGCCTGGTAGTAGACCTCAAGGGATGGAGATTAGCCCATGCCAAGACTTTTCAAACCTTCCCCCTCAAAGATACCAGGCTCCCCACACTCCACCTGGACTCTGTACAGAGATCAGACAATGAGTACACTAGGGTCCTGGCTGAGTTCCCTGCAATGCTCACTCCTCCAATTCACCACGGTGATGCCCCGACATGGAGTACAGCACCACATCCTGACCCAGGGTCCGCCGCTCCATGCAAGGGCAAGATGCTTTCCTCTGGAGAAGCACTAGCTGGTGAAGGAGGAATTCCAGAAGCTGGAGGAGCTTGGCATCATATGGTTGTAATGGACAGCCCATGGGCTTCTCCCCTGCACAAGGTACCTAAAGCAATTGGGTGCTGGAAACCACAGCCGACTCAATGAGGCCACAACACTGGATCGGTACCCATGCCGCACATCCAGGACTTTGTGGCTAACCTGCTCAGGGTAAGGATCTTCTTCAAGGTGGACCTCATGCAAGGATATCCTGATGATATCCCCAAGAGTCCCATCATCACCCTGTTTGGCCTCTTCGAATACCTCTGAATGGCCGAGACCTGGACAGGACCTTCGTGTACCTGGACAACTTCTGCAACCTCTATATCAGACTGAGCAAGTTCACCCTGACGATCAACCCAGCCAAATGCCAGTTCGAATTGGAGGCCATCGACTTCCTGCACCACAGGATAACCAGGGAAGGAACCACACTGCTATCCAGTGAAGTGGAGGCCATCCAGACATTCCCTAGACCCAACACAACCAAGAGACTACAGGAGTTCATGGGGATGATCAATTTCTATCACAGGTTCATTCCCTCACCTGCCCGGATCATGCGGCCCTTGTTCGCCCGGATGGCAGGCAAGGCGAAGGACATTACCTGGGACAAGGAGTCAGTGGAAGCCTTCATGAAGGCCAAAGAAGCCCTGGTTGATGCCACTCTCCTGGAAAATCCTGGGTCAGATGTTCCAACAGCCCTGATGGTTCTGGAGCAACAGATTGTAGGAAGTTGGCGGCTGCTGGCTTTCTTCAGCAAACATCTGCGGCCTCCAGAACTGAAGTACAGCGCTTTTGACAGAGAACTACTGGAGATGTTCTTAGCCATCCACCACTTCAGGTACTTCCTAGAAGGCAGGTCCTTCGTGGCTTTCACATATCACAGCTCCTAACTTTCACCTTGGTTAACATCTCGGTGCACACCACAGATGTAAGGCATGTCCCTGGCAAGGTCAACAGGGTGGGCATTACATTGTCCAGGCAAAGTATCCACGCGCTATCAAGGGGAGTGGACTTTGTGGCACTGGTGGAGGTGCAGCAGAAAGGCAAGGAGATTCCCCAATACAAGACTGCCATATCGAGACTGCAGCTCCAGGATATCCCAGTCGGCACAGGTAACACCACCATCCTGTGTGATGTGGCCACTGGTCAGGTCAGATCCATCGTCCCGGCAGCTTGGAGATGACAGATTTTCAACTCCATCCACGGACAAGCTCACTCATCCATCAGGACCATGGTCTGGTTGGTGGCCAGCAAATACATGTGGCATGGATTGTGGAAAGAGGTCAGTGGGTGGGCGAAGGCATGCACACAGTGACAAACAACCAAGGTACAGCAGCACACCAAGACTCTACCTCAGCTCTTCGAGCCCGCAGAACGAAGATTTGGCCACATCCACGTGGACATAGTAGGATTCTTGCCAGTATCCCAGGGTTTATGCTATCTTTACGGTGGCCAAACACTTCACCAGGTGGCCAGAAGCAGTCCCACTGGCAGACATGTTCACAACCTCGTGACCCAGGGCCCTCATCTCATCCTGGGTGGCACAGTTCGGGTTACCTTCCCACATCACATCCGACAGAGTGACCCAGTTCACCTCCAGTCCATGTTCTGACCTCACCAGCGTGGGGTGCCCAGCTGCATCACACAACAGCTTACCACCCACATTCCAATGGGTTGGTGGAGCGCTTCCACAGACACTTCAAAACTGCACTCATGACCAGACTCCAAGGACCTAACTGGGTAGATGAGTTACCGTGGGTCCTGTTGGGCATCTCCACAGCACCCAAGGAGGACATTAACACCTCTTTGGCCGAACTCGTCTACGAAGTTTCACTGGTGACCCTGGGAGAATTCGTACCATTCCCAGGTGGACACCATGACGACTTGGCACCGTTCCTCAGCAGGCTAAGGGGAAGAGTCAGCAACCTGGCCCCGAAACTTTGGAGAGTGCCCAAGAAACTTCACTAATGGATTGTTGTTTATCAAAAGACAACAGATGAAAGAACTCATCGGAGCTACAGGCTGTCTGGAGTGGAACTTGCTGTTCTAAGAGGGTCATGTGGTTTTGTGAGCAGAGAGAGAAAAACTAGCTTTTTCTCAGAGAGAGTAAGTGAGAGAGATCAGTTCTGCAGTGCTTCAGTGAGCAGCAGCAGCTGGGACTGGAACAGGACAAGCTTGACAGCATGTGGAAAAGCCCATTTTGAAGACCAGTTGTGAGTGCTTAGTTCAGCCTGGTCAAGGCCCTTGTGGTTCATGCAAGAGGAGAGGCTGCCTAATGTTTCACTTGAAATAAGAAAGAAAAAGGAACTCTGTAGTGACCTGATAGGGCAAGTTTCTTCAGCAAGACACTGAAGTGGATGGTTACAAGGAATCAATTGTGGGTGTCCAGCAAACAACAAATCTGTCTGAAAACCGACAAGAACTTTCCTAAGTGGTAACCATTTACCTTTCAAGAACCAAAGCCTGGTGAAGAGTCATAAATGTTAAATTCTGTGCACAGTATAAGAATCGCCTGCAACCAGTAAACTTGGAGGAATGAGAATGGACTGCGAATCAAATAACTTTTCTGAACTTGCATACACATTACATATACATGCGCTTAGAATTAAAATGGGGTTAAGTTAGGTTAGATAAGTTAATAGTAATGTTAAAGTTTGATCCTGTTTTCATGTTTAGAGATAATTAAAAGCAACTTTTGAATATCTACTATTGCTGTTGGGTTTTTGGGTTCTTGTAACAGAGGGCACATTCGAGCTCGAGGTCAGTGGAGGTCTTCACTACAGGCAGGCTGAAGCTGGCACAGCTGGACCTGGCGCGCCTGGTTGGGACACCGGCACCACACCGAAGAGGCAGACCACCAAAGGCTGCAGAGACTTTGTCTCCGGCACCAAGGACAATAACAATATTGGTCATGTGGTGGCCTGCTGTCGCGGTGATCGAGCTGGTGCTCTGGGCGACAAGCAGAACCAAAGGCCAGCAGCCTGCCAGTGGTATTAGCCCCAACAAGTGAACCGGTGGGTGAAGAGCAAGGGCAGCTTAAAGGCCAGTGACCCTAAAATGGCGTTGGCCTTGCTGCGCAGCCAACAGACAGGGACAGCGTGTGGGGAAGGGCATTGTTATGCAGAAAAGTACCTGCGCGCGGGAAACCCGCTTTTGTTATGCATATTGTGACGTCAGCCAAAGGGGGCCACGGCAGGAACAATGCAAGTATAAAAATAGGGCCTGAGCCCTAATAAAACTCAAAGCTTAATCTGACTACACTAAGTGCGTGTCTTCTTTTGAGTAGCTACAAGTACTTATTGAATAGTTTGTAGCTGCCTTGGGTTTGCTCCAGATCTCCTGTCCGTGTGGAGTTTGTATACTCCATCTCTGACCCTATGGGTTTTCTCCAGGAACTTCAGTTTTCTCCTCCACCCCATTGAGATAGTGTTTGGTAAATTGCCAACTATAAATTAGTGCGCATGAGTGAGAGGGGAAATGGGGAAATTAATTGGAACATGGGAGAGAATAGATTACATTCACAAAGTTTGATGAGGATTAATAGGATTGATTTCAGAACTGACATATATTTCATAGAATACAGCACAGTACAGGCTCTTAGACCCACAATGTTGGGCTGACCTATGTGAACCTATTCAACAATCTAAACCATAGATTCTCAAGGTGGGGCCTATGCCCCATCAATGGGGCATGGAAATATTTTGGTGGGGCAAAAGAATATTTTATTGGAGTAAATGATTTAATTAAAATTTCTTTTGAATATATATATATATATAAAACTATTTTCCACTAATGGTGGGGTGAACGGTTTTTTTTTTTGAAAAATTGAAGTGGTGCCTAGGGCAAGAAAGGTTGAGAACCACTGAATCTAAATCTTTCCTACCTCACACCCATTACCCTCTATTTTTCTTGCATCTATATGCCTGCCCATGAGTCTTTTAAATGTCCCTATGTACCAGTCTCTACCCCTGGCAGTGTATTCCAGGCACCCAGTACTCCCTGTGTTTTTAAAAAAACTTACATCTGATATCTCCCCTCACCTTGCCATCCGGGCGAACAAGGGCCGCATGATCCTCTGGTATTTGCTACTGTTGCTCTGGGGAAAAAGGTGCTGGCTGTTCACTATCATAATCTTGTAGACCTCTGTAAAGTCACGCATATTCTATGGGCCAAATAGTCTTTCTTTATTATAAGAAAATGTAAGATACTGTATATTTTGGCATATGTCAAGTTGTTCATATATCCCCTTCTTCAAGGTACCTCGATGAAATGGCTCAGGCCCGAAACATCATTAATATCGCTTTACCTCCTATGGATGCAGAGAGACTAGCTGAGTTTCTCCAGCACTTCTATGTATTTTTGCTACAATAACAGCATCTGCAGACTTTTGTGTTTCACATAGGATTTTACTTGCTGAGAGTTGATAAGAATTTGCTTGTGTCTTCTTCCCTTGGAAAATAAGTGGGGAAGAAGACCTAAAAGAGCAAAATATTAAAATGCATGCACAATCCAAGATAGTTTGTAAACTTATCTCAATAGTCAGAGCAATTGACCTGTTGCATTTTAGAACATTAAAGAATGAGAAAAACACTAATTGTACAGTAGAAACAATTATTCCTGAAATATATCTGTAATTAAGAAGATCAACAGTGAGAAAAGTATCAAGTAAGTGACATAAATTATGGTTGCTAAAGAAAACAATTTGTGCATAAAGGACCCTTTGGCTGGAAATAGTGTTCATGTTTCAGGTTAGTGACCTTTCAACATAATGGCCATCGTCACATGTCTCATATTAGAGATTCTGAATGAACTTATCTATATTTATGGCAATTTTGTTTTATCATAGATAATAGGAGGACCAAAATCCATCTAATCACATCAGAATGTTATACTCTTCCTCTAAAATTCATTCCTCTGTAGTCAAAGAAAGTCAAAATGAATTTCTAGGCAATATGTCACTGAAAATAAGGTAATGCTTTGTGATAAAGAATTAAGTTTTGCATTTTGCTTGCTTCTTTGCACTTCAAAGCACTTCGTAACAATGGAGCAGATTTTAAAGTGACTATTCCAATGTTAGAAATGTGCAGCCAAGATGCTATTTTTCCATATGCAAGAGTAGTATAATAAAGCAAATTAGGAATCTTAACTGAGAGATAAACATTGGCCTAGTCAACAGGGAATGCTGTTTCAGATGAATGCTGTGGGATTAATTGCATCTAACTGAGACTTTGATTTAATCTCATGTGAATGATGCTTTACCTTCTATATTATGTTACCATAGATTTAAATATACCCTGGGTATTATCAGCAAATAAGAAAGGATTTGCTAATTGCATGAGCTCAGTGGCCATCATCGATCCATTTGACTTTTATCTGTTTTTATGCTGGAGAATGGCCATCTGCCTAATCCATATTTTAGAATGTCTTACAGTATTAGCTCTAACATCAAGAAATGAAAGGGCATTGTTGTAGTTGTACCACTGAGGCCTACCAAGAAAACACTTGCCTTTTATTGTGAAGTGTAATTCCTTAAGAGTGAATGTCAGTGTATAGTTATCCATGATCATGTGTTCCTTAAGAGTGAATGACAGTGAATCATTATCCATGATCATGTGTTCATTATTAGAAGTTGCCAGATTTTAGTGGGAATTGAATAACCATTGTTATTTGTGAGTTTGAACCTGAAGTAAGTGCTTATGAACACTGATGTTTCTCATTAATATCTCAATTGGTTTACCAAGGGTCTTCAGGGCAAGGAACCCAGAACTCCCATTAACTTTTATATCCTGAGGCTCCAGACCAATGAAAAACCTCAAACCATTAAATTATAAAGGTAGCTGCATGAAAATTCTTATTCATTCTGATATTTTTAATGCTGAATGACAAATTTTCATGAAATTGTTGATTATTCCACATGATGTACACCATAGCATAGTTCAAAATGACAATGTGTCCACCAGAATGCTAAAAGGCGTCTAAGGAGGAAATCTTTCTGATGGTATCATCTCACTGAAGATGGAAGGAATTATAAAAGATGATCAGTCGAGTATGGTGGCTGGTGCAGTGGAAGGTATTTTGCAGGTTTAAGAGCAGAAGTGTGGGAAATAGAAATGCTGTTAAGAGTGTCCTCAACCATACTGGAGCCAAGGCCATGGTTTAAAAAAAAAAACAAAAATTTTTCAGAGGCATTGTGGTAAAGAAATCACATCATCAGAACAAATATGACAGATAATGAAGTTGAGTCAATGGATTGGCATTCATACAGGATGCAGGGTTGGAGAAAGGGTGGTCAAGATAGCTATGGGAATTGCCCTGATTATAATGAAGTAAAAACACAATGCTGGAAAAACTCAGCAGGTCAAGTCATTTAAGAGAAGGTTGGATGTGTACATGGAGGTGAGGGGGTTGGAGGGTTATTGGCGGAGAGCAGGAGGTTTGAGCTAGTGGAGTTGTTCTAGTGAACCGGTGTGGACTCGAAAGGCCGACATGGCTTATTTCCGCTCCGTAAATGGTTATATGGTTAAAGAGTGTCCTTTTATAGCACACATGTCAAACTCTGGCCCGCGGGCCAAATTTGGCCCGCGATATAATTATATTTGGCCCGCAAGATCATTTCAAAAATGTATTAGAGGTGGCCCGCTGGCCGCCGCGCCAGTATAGTGCATGCACAGTAATACAACAAATCCCAGAATACATTGGCGTCAGCCTGCTAATCGCCCCACCTCCTCTGTTTACGTTGCAGGGTCTCACCGTGGACTCTGGTTTTGGGGCCTGGCTGGTGTCAGGGGAAGCCAAGGCCGCTCCCCAGCGCCCGGAACCGGAGGCCTCGGGCCTGACCTCGCCAGGACCGTTGCCCACTCCCCCTCCCTGCCGCAGGCCGATCCGCGACTCATGGTTGCTGATCCGCCGAGATGCCGCCCTGCAGCGAGAGCCGATGCCCCCGCACTGTCGTTGTCCAACCCGATCGCCCGCAAACCCCGCCCTCCCGCACACAGGCCTGAGTAAGGATTATGAACTTTAATCTCAGGATAAAACAATCTTCCAATAGTTTCATGTCACAGTGATCAATATATTCCTGGTTAAAAATGGTCCTGCACCTGGATACAAGCTCATTAGGCATAAAACTTGAAAAGTGTGTCAATCAAAGGATATCTGTACCAATGGAAAAAGGGCACGGCAAATAACCCTGCTAGAGTTCATGCCCACAATCAGTCACCCATTTGATAGTTTCAGGAATCATGTTATTCTCCCACATTCTCAATAGCCCTCAGATTTTACTATTCGACAGCACACTAGCAACATTTGACAAATCCTCTATAGAGAAATATTATTTATTGAATATTTTATTTCTCATTTGTTAATGCTTCTGGAAAGAGTTTATCCAAAACTATTATTAAACATTTATTTTAATAAGAAAAAGTTTAACATTACATATGTTGAAAGAAGAGAAAACATGCAGATGTTGTTGAAAATTTTCAATAAATATTTAGTTCGGCCCTCGACTTAGTCCAAGTTTTTAATTTTGGCCCTCCGTGAATTTGAGTTTGAAACCCCTGTTTTATAGCATTGAAGATTTCCAGTTATCACATTAAGAAAGGGATCAGGATAAAACTGAAACATGATTGTTCAAGGATACCACCAGATACGGGCTCAAGCAACTTCCCAAAGGCAGATTTTTTATTTGAATAAAGAGAAAAGTGATGTATGTATGCTTTCTTTATGGGCCACATTTGAGATATTGGGCATTTTCAGAACAACAACATGGAAGCTTGTGGGAGCAGGCGACGGCATCATAATGAAGATTTGCATTTTTTGCAGATTTGCGGCCTGTGGAGTGCCCCAAGTATGCAATGATTGCAAATAGATGATCTTCCATGTTCTCATCAAACTGTTAGATTTTTAACATCCAATTGGTTGGACTCTGATTGAATTGAATGTTAAAAATATAATAGTTTGGTGGGAAGGTGGAGGAATCAAGGATAATTTTGGGGGGGGTGGGGGGAGGCCCAGGTTGAAAAGCAACTCACCTCGTCCCAGATAATGCCCAGAGACAGACACTTAAATAATTAGTGGCACTCTGGTAGCACCGCTGTGATTGACTGAGAGGCCTCACTGAGATCACAGAGAGGTGGCCTCTCAGTATCACCCAGTGACCCAGCCCAACAGTGCTGAGCCCACAACAAGAGTGCCTCTAATTACTTAACTAACTGGGTGCCTTGACTTGCACTCTTGGTGCTCTGGGCGAGCTGCTTTAAAAATTCAACCCCCACTGGCAGTCCGGCTCCCACTCCCCAATCCTTCACCTTCCTCAGTTCCTCCCACCATCAAACTTAGATTTTTAACATCCAATTTGGTTGGAGAGATGTTAAAAATCTAATAATTTGGTGGTTGGGAAGATGGAGGTTTGGGGCAAGCCCTGATGAGCATGACCCGGGCTGGTAGCTGACACACTGACTGACCAGTGCCACTTCTGGGATAGGTTACATAGGTTGTTTGGTGCCTGCTGCTGGCCTGGGTCAGATGTCGTGCTCGTCAGGACTCTAAGTAAACGGGCTCCTAACTTTACTTGTTATATTCCAGCAAGCGCCCAATGCACAATCTGGGCAGCAAAGAAACAGCATGATATGACTGAGTTGTGATGCATAATAATATGGAATAAAAGGTCTGTTATAAATGATTCATATAACTTGTCTTCACAGTATTTTATGCATGTTATGTTGTGTAGTACAAAATAAAACATTATTACACCTATTAGTGTAGTTATACTTCTTGTCTATTTGCTCAATCAAGGATCTCTCATCACGGAAGCCACGTTCACCCAATCAGATGCGAGGTCTTGGGCTCTGCCAGTTTGAATGCTACCTGTCAATCAATGCTCACACAAGTCTGAGCCTGAGCTCTGTGGCGTCTGCCTCCTGCTGCAGAGCTTGGCTCATCATTCAAGTAGAACCAGTGTCACTCACGGAAAAGTCAGGGACAACTGATTCAATTGGACTCTCTGCCAGACTGCCAGCCAAGGGAGCGGAGTAAGTGATCATTTTAATTATTTTTTTTTATGTTGTTTAAATTATAAATGACAGAACAGTTTCTGGAAATTGTATTGTATACCCAGAGTCTGCAAATTGCAATGGTCGCTGAATGGTTGAAAGGCAGGGGTATTTCAAGTCGAATTGTGTGTGACTTATTGTTGTACGATGACCACTGCTGATGTCCCCATGCTTTTGCTGCCTTAATGGTTCTATCCTGGCCTTTCTGTTTTGTAGTTTTTGTTCTATGGCTTAATGATTCTATCATGCCTGTTTTATGTGCTGTAGTAGTGTTTATGGTTTAATGATTCTATCATATGGAATAAAAGGTCTGTTATAATTGATTCATATAATGCATAATAAAATATCCTGAAGATGTTATATATTATGTACTAGTACTAAATATGATATTATACACATTAGTGTAGTCGAACTTCTCCTCTAGTTGCTCAATCAATGCTCACGCCGCACGTTTGCAAAAAGCGTGCGTAAGTCTGAGCCTGAGGTCTGCGGCATCTGCCTCTTGCTGCAGAGCTCTACTTATCATGCATGCCTTTACAAACTACTACTGGCAAAAAGGCACCTGCTATCACCCGAACCCTTCCCCTCCTCGTGCACCACTCTCCACACTGGACTGTTGCCATTGACACTGTCAGCAGCATGGATAAGAGAACTATGTTGGAAGGTGCTCCACTGTTGGTTTCTGGATGAGCTGGAGGAGGCAGGATCTTTCTCTGTGTCAAATATATTAGATCAGTGGTTCTCAACCTTATTTATCTACTTAAATAATCCCTTACTAACCACAGAGCATCTATTCTATGGCATAGAATGTCACAGGTGCTCTGTGGGTAGCATGTAAGTGGAAAAATGTTGAGAACCACTGAGTTGGATAAACTCTTGAAATGAGATGGAAGGCCATACAGTGCAGAATGTGATCTTCAAACAGCATGAATACGGCGGGCCAAAGGGTCTTCCTCGCACAGTGGTTTGTGTTGAAGATCCTGTGTGCTTCCACTGGCAGTTGGGGGGTGGGGGGAGGGGTGTTGGGGGTTGCGGGGAGCGTACTGTCCTGAGTCAGAGGTTCTCAGCTTGTCATGGTGGATCCGAATGGAGTGGCCGACGGTCAGTCCAGCAGCCTGGGAAAAAAGCTGAAGGGGCTTCGTGGCTTGGGCAGCAACCAAGGAGAGCAATGGCATCAATGGGAATGTGAGGGGAGGAGAGCGGGGGGTGTGGATTTAGAACTAATTCACCCATTTCACCCAAAATGAACAGTGAAATCACAATATGAACCCAAAAGAGTGGTAAAGCATATAACAACTTTAAAGATTGAAACTGACATGACCCATAACCACACAAGATCATCTTATAATGAGACCGGGTATGTTTCAATTTAAATAGCCGAATCTTCCATTTAAAACACACAAGCATTGGAACTACAACTGATTAAAAGTAATTCCCCCTCCCCCCTGCCCTCCCTATTTTCCTCCACAATTCACTGTTTTACGGAGTCTGGAAAAATTTCACTAAACCAGTCAGCAAGCTGTGACAAGAGAGAAGAGAGAAGCATGGGCTGCGAATGCCCTCCCCCATGATGTTGACCCTGGGGGGGCCTTTACTAAAACTCAGCCAAGGGGCCAGGGTGGTAGTAAATCTACCACTGATGAAAATTCTGGAACTCCCTATACAAGAATACTATGCAATACCTGTAGTGGAATGCAGGGAAATTACCACAAAGTCAACTAAGGGTAAGCAATAAATGTTGATATTTTGACTGATGACTACTGATCCAGACTCTACAGATACAAAAGCATCTCTATTCTAGAATCTGATTTAGACCATTACATTCCTTTCTCACGAATAGTTGTAATAGTTTTAATCTAAGCACTGTGACTAAATAGACTGCCTGATAATTTTACATACAGGAAAGCTTTTAATATAGTTGGAGCATGAAGCTTTTCTATGCAATAGGATCTTTGCACAATAGCTGCCAGATAAGCAGTCGGCTTTTCATTTCAGTAGAAAGAAAAACAGTGGTTCCTGATTTGTCCAGGGAAATGCATGTTTTAATTTCTTTGTAGAATAGGATCAGCTGGTCAAGAATCAGTGGGAGTGATGAATGGGAGGGGATTTTTAATATTTACACCTGTACATGTACTGGACTTGTCTACGTGTCCAACATCTGAATGTGTGTTTGCACTATTTTGCACTGTAAACTAACAAATGCTGTTTCATCAGTTATACTGAGACAATGGATCATAAATAAACTTGAACTTGATTAGTGCAAGTGGTGATGAAGTAGAAGTGTTGAGTACTGAATTCTAGGGTCAGCCTTGGTTCCTTTGTTTTCATTTCATTTCTGAGCATCCATGTCACTAGGTATGTGATTTGAATTTCCCCATTAGGGTTGCAAGAAATTGGAGTTTCATTGGTAGTGGACTTGATACACACATGGCAATCTTTGATTTAAAGGGAAGTACTTCAGCAAACCATACGAAATAGGTCTGTAAAAAAAATGCCATTCGGTTTGATAAAAGATGATTGATTGATTCCTGATGTGCCCTGATAATTGTTTTATAACAATGCATGAAGAATTTTTGTAACCGTATGAGCCTATTGGAGGAAAGATTTAATTTATCCAACAAATTGAGGATATCTGGATATGATTGTTGCATTTTGG
The DNA here is from genome assembly GCF_036971445.1 of Narcine bancroftii. Lineage (NCBI taxonomy): Eukaryota > Metazoa > Chordata > Chondrichthyes > Torpediniformes > Narcinidae > Narcine > Narcine bancroftii. Next base: position 27,829,021 of record NC_091475.1, read on the forward strand.
GAATTTGAGTTACTGAAGAAAAAAAATCTGTTAGCTCCTGCATAATGGTTCTTGTCTGAGATGATTGTAGGCTAAATTATACTTCAGGTACTTCAGGTACTAATAACTTTAGCGGTCTTATCTAAATGTGATCAGATTGAAGTAAATCGTTGATGATGTTTATTACAAGATCCATAGAAACCTTTTGGAAGTATGAGTTGCGCTAAATCTCTCCTTAGTTTTTTTTTATCTAGTGGAACAGTGGCTGATGATTATTGGGATCAAAACCTATTCTTGGTCCCATAACAGCCAAATAATGCTGCCACTATGTCATAGGTTGAATGAAACACATCAGCATTACAAACATTGACTGGCATAATTCATGATTGTGGAAGATTTTCCTGATGCGGTACATTTGATCAAACAACTGAATTTGTGGGAATTGCACCAAAGAAATGGAGGACTCTTTCTTGTTTTTGTTTGCTGTTCAAAATTAAATTAATGGTAATGATTGTATTAGACCATAATGTTAAATTTCTTTGAATCTTATTAAGATTTGTTGTATAGAAGAATGCAGAGACTCTTTCAAAAACAGTACATTTTAAATTCAGATTATTTTATTGATGTCTTCTGTTTTAGTTTGTGGTTTATGATGTAATCTGAACCCCTCTGTTACTGTCTTGTAACATTCTCTAGCCTCTGTTTTCTCTATATTTAGTACTGGCACTTGTTGCATAAATAGTACAAGCAACTCAACTTAAATAGATTATAAATAATAAACCATTTTATGTTGTCTGATGTCATATCATTCCCCAAAATAATGGATTGTGTAGATAATCACCAAATAATCTATTTGACAAAGTAATGAACAAGTGAACTTCTAAAATTGTTTTTCATAGAATAACATTAAAAATGCCATAATTTATAAACACATCTTCCCCTCTCCAGTTTCCACAGGGACTGGTCCCTCAGTGATTTCTGTGTCCATTCTTCCCTTCCCACCCATTGCCCCTTTGGCATCAACCCCCGTGACAGCAGGAAATGCTACACTTGCACCCACACCTCTTCCCTCAACACCATTCGGGGCCCAAAATAGGCCTTCCAAGTAAAGCAATCCTTCACTTGTGAATCTGCACGGATCAATTGCTGCATCTGGTGCTTCTGTCGCTATTTAGTCAACATCAGAGAGACTGGACGTAGACTGGGAGATCATTTCATTGAGTACCTTCTGTCTAATGTAATAGTGGTGATCTTCCAGTGGTAACCCATTTCAATTACCCATCCTATTGCCAAGCTGACATGCACTGCCAAACTGAGACCACCTGTAAACTGGAGGAACAACACCTCATATTCCATCTAGGCACCCCTCAACAAGATGGGATTAACGTTGATTTCCAATTTCCATTAGCCCCTGTCCCCCCCCCCCCATTTTTCCTTTCCTTAACCCTTTTGCCTCCTTTCATCTAGCTCTATGTCCATCTCTCTGTCTTTTCCTATTGCTCTGCCTTCCTTCCTTCAGCTCTGCATTCAAAGAGCTACCCCTTCCCCTGCTTTTTGCTCATACCTTGATGAAGGGCTTAGGCCCAAAACATTAATTATATATCTTTGCATTCTATGGATGCTGCAGGTCCTGCTAAGTTTCTCCTGCCCTTTTGTGTATTAACGAAATCAAAGCATCTACAGACTTTCTTGTTTCACATAATTTATAACAATGGGCAATATACTTTCTTTAGGGCGCAAATTCAATAGTTAAGCAAATGAAAGGACCCTTCTTGTGGTTCACAAGCTTTAGTCCATTCAGGAATGGATATCTTGGGTAGATACATTCTGACAAGGTGTATTGTGCTCCAGTGTGCGTGTCACCAATATTTTTATCTTTTACAAATGAAACTTCCTTCCTATGATTTTAACCAGATTTTTTGCTTCAATTTATTAATTCCATTGTATGAAAAGTTGACTAAAGTTGCCTAAGTTTGATGTAGATAGGTTTATTTCTAATTATTTTCTTTGCAATATTTGATTTTTTTTTACTCTGCCCTTGTGTATAAACTAATGACCCATTGTCAGGTGCACTTTGTATCTTTTTGTTCTCTTAAAAAGTAGGTTTGCAATCTTATTTAATTGGATATTAAGTAATTAGAAAAATGCAATACTTTAAAAGGTTAGTGCTGTCATATTTCATACTTCAGCTTTACTGTGCCTTGCAAAGCCATATTTCATCATAACATTCATGAAGTTTTTATAATATTGTTCTAGGGTCACTTTCACTTTCTGAACTCAGTATAAGGTTGGAAAGTTATAACACCTCAGAATCAACATAACAGGATTGAAAGAATGTGTTCACTGTTATGTAATTGCCAGCTGTTGTCTTCAAAATCCATTGTTCTGCTTGTAAAGACAAATGTTGTCAAATTCTGCAAATACCTGTGTAGCATTTAATCTCTTTACTTCAATGATGTTCGATCCTCTCTGACATGTTATTGTGACTCTGTCAGGAGCAGTTTGAAACTTAAAGTTTATGGAAGGGGAGTTAGTTTGTTACTATGGAATGAGTTGCATCTCTGCTCTTCCTTGATATGTACCAATAAAGTTTAGTTTTAAAAAAACAATTTATTATCAGTGGTGGTTACTAAGCAATGGTTTAAGAATCTTAGGAAAGCTTGCCTTCTACTTCATTTGCAATATGAAATTTGACAGAAGAAACCTGAAACAGGCATGGGACACCTCATTGGCATTTTACAAAGCTTAACATATGAATTAGATTCCAAAAATTCCTGAAAAATTACCCAATTAAATAACTTGTTGATAAACTATTCCTAAAAATGACCCGCACTGAAGCCATTTCACACCTTTTGAATGTGCTCTAAAATCCTATTTTTGCCATTGACGTATTTAGCAAGGAGAAAAGTATGGATGAGGATATTGGCAGTAATAGGATTGACATGGGGCAGGCAATATTAATCATGAAAATAAATTATTTTAATAGAAATTTGAAGCAGAACTCCTAGTCAAACAAATTGCTGCTTTGCCACAAGATTGAACTAATATCTATGAAAGAATATGGAACTATTTTGCCATTTGTTTACCACAGACCTCACATTTCTCTGCACTTTTGCATAAGCTTCAGTTGCCATTTCCACTCTCAGTTTTAAGGAAACAATACAGTCTACATTGATAACAGAAAATATTGGACCTACTCAGCAGGTCATGAAATGATTGTGGACTGAGAAACAAGAGTTAAATTTACATTTCAGGTTGAAGGCCTCTTTTTTGGGTCTTCAGTATGAAACATCATCTAAGTTTCTTTGTCTACAAATGCTGCCTCACCTGCCGAGTATTTGTAGTACTATCTGTTTTTATTTTAAGTATATTATCAGTAGATTTTTTTTCTACTTCCACAATAGTTGGTGATTTCATTTACTTTGTCCTGCTCCCTTACAAATCCCTCCACAGAAAATCCTCTGCTATTCTGCCAGTAACTGTTTCTCTCAGTTTTGCTGTTACCAGGTTAAATTGAGAATATATGGATTAAAATTTATCACCTGAAATAATGTGGAGCAGCAAAACAATTATGTAAACCAGTGCTGATATAAAAAGTGGGGGTTCAAAGGCTTTTCAGGTATAACATTCTTCTTAACACTTATTGCAGGAGGGGAAGTAAGGTAAACATAATGGGGCACTCCAAATATTTTTCATAAGTAGAACTCTAAGCATGCTTAATCGAGCTGTTCCATGACTAATCTGATTTTTATAATTCATGACAGACCTATTAGGAAGCGTTGTACACTTTAGAACAAAAAAAAGAACTTTTTAAAATCAGCCAAATAGAGAATGAACACTCACTCACTCACTCACTCACTCACTCACTCACTCACTCACCCTCACCCACACTCACCCTCACCCTCACACCCTTTCTCTGAACATCTTAACTTGCACTGGCGTTTTCTGTCAGTGTTTGGTCTTCTATAGAAAATGGCTGAAGAAAAATGGTGTTAAAATGAAAAACAATACTATGCAATACAAACTACCATTTGTGGACACATTTTGGTATTTTCTCAGTCAAGATTATTTTTCTTGATTTTATTTTTAGCTTTAACTTGGAATTGCTCAAATAAGTTGTTTAGGGATGTGAGTAAGAAGGGCCTGCTTTGAAAAATTTGGTTCCATTGGATCCATTTCCAGCTATGAAAATGTTGAATAGAACCTTCCTAATCACTTTGGGATTGTGGTGAGCTGAGGTAGCAGCAAGCAAGCACAAACTCAAAAGACTGTACAACAGGCTTTATTCCAGTAAGAGTCTGAACAGCAGTTCAAGCCTTCGTGGCAGGTGGAGTCAGCCCCTTGGGTGGTCTATTCAGATCACCTGATTGACAGCCAGCCAGGTGGAGTCAGCCCCTTAGGTGGTCTTCCTGCAGTTACAGAGATCACCCCCTGCAGTAGGCTAGTGGTCATATCACCACATTCACCCCCTTAAAATTAAGTCCAGGGGAGGGGGGTGGGTATAAAATGATACCGGGTGGTATTTATAGATTCAGGCGGTCTGGCAGCTGTTGGAGTCTCTGGGACTGTTGCAGGGTTGGCTCCTAGTCAAAGGTCGGTGAGGGCGTGGTTTGCCTGAGGGTTGGCTGGGTCCAGCGTAGCCGTGGCGGGCGTCAGTGTTTGCAGCGTGGTGTCTATCTGTATGTCTGTCCGTGGGGAGTGGGGGGGTGGGGTTGGCTGGGTGGGTGTGATCTGCTAGGAGTGGGCCTCTCTAGAAGGGGTGGAGGGTGGAGGTCGGCCCCTGAATCCTGAGTGGGCCAAGGGTACCCATGATGAGGAGGTTGGGCTAGGTAGTCATGATGCTGGGGTGGCGGGGGCCCTGTTGGCGCCAGATCCCTGGTCGAGATGCTGTCCTCGTGGCCTCTGGGGTACCTGACGTAGGCGTAGTTTTGGTTGGCATGGAGGAGGAGCACCTGCTCAACCAGCATTGAACTTGTGGGCCCGCTCATGTTTGGAGAGGAGTACTGGTCCCAGAGATGTAAGCCAAGCTGGGAGAGAGACCCCAGTTGCCGATTTCCTGGGGAACGATAAAAGGTGCTTATGAGGGGTCTGATTAGTAGCCGGACGCAAGAGAGACCTAATGGCATGGAGTGCCTCTTGCCAGTAGTCAATGGACCAGCCTTTGGATCTCAGGGCCAGGAGGACTGCCTTCTAGATCACCCCATTTTCACGCTCCACCTGCCCATTGCCCCTTGGGTTGTAGCTAGTCATGCGACTAGCCACAATGCCTCATGCTACCAGGAACTGGGACAGCTCCACTCATAAAGCCGGACCCCTGATCACTGTGGATGAATGCTGGGTATCCGAACATGGTGAAGATCTGTGTCAGTGCCATGATAATGGTGGCTGTGGAAATGTCAGGGCAAGGGACGGTGAAGGGAAAACAAGAGTATTCATCTATGATCGCGAGGAAGTAGATGTTCTTATTCGTAGAAGGCAGAGGGCTCTTGAAGTCTATGCTAAGCTGTTCAAAGGGCCAAGTGATGATGTGAGCCTGTGGCAGGTGGAAGAAGCACGGTTTTCATTCCACACAGACCCTGCATGACTCTGTCATGGTCTGGACTTCTTGGACAGTGAAGGAGAGATCCCAGGACTTGATGAAATAGTACAGGCATGTGACAAAGGGTGTCATGTAGTGCCTGCAGTTTTCCGGACTGCACAGTGGTGCAGACCCAGAACAGGGTGTGGGGGAGTCTTCCCTGGTCTCTATTGGATGTCATAGTTGAACGTGGTGATCTTCCAGTGCAAGATCTTATTGTTCTTCTTGATCTTGCTCTTATGGGTGGTGCTGAACATGAAAGCTACTGCTCATTGGTCGGTGAGGAGGGAAAACATCCTGCCTGCCATGAAGTGGCGCCAGTGGCAGACTGCTTCCACGATTGGCAGGGCTTCCTTTTCAATAGTGAAGTGCCCGAGCTCAGAACCGTGGAAGGTCCTGGAGAAGAAGGCCACGGGTTGGCCACCTTGGTTGAGAGTGGCCGTGAGGGCAAAATCAGAGGCATCGCACTCAACCTGGAAAGGGGTGTCCTTGTCCACGGCATATATCATGGCATCGACGATGTCCTGCCTGATGTGAGCGAAAGCTGCTTGGGCCTCAGGGGGAGGGGAAAAAGGTGGTGGGCGGACTTTGCCCAACAAATGGGGGATCCACTGGGAGTAATAGGAGAAAAGCCCAAGGCACCTGTGGAGGGCCTTGAGCGTGTGGGGAAGGGGCAGTGCATTAGTTGATGCATGCATTCTGGGTCAGGGCCAATGACACCATGTTCCATGATGTACCCTAGGATGGCAAGGCAGGTCGTGCTCAACATACACTTCTCTTTGTTGAAAGTGAGGTTCAGCTCCTCATCTGTCCAGAGAAACTTCTCCAGGTTGTTATCGTGGGTCTACTGATCATGGCCGCAGATGGTGACATTGTCCAAGTACGGGAAGGTTGCTCTTGGATTGTGCCAGTCTACCATGCGGTCCATCTCCCACTGAAAAATAGACCCCGTTAGTGACCCAAAACAGGACCCGATGGAACTGGTAGAGGCACCCATCTGTCTTGAAGGTGGTATATTGTTTATTCCAGGTGTGGATAGGGAGCTGGTGGTAGGACAACATTAGGTCAATTGTCGAGAAGTCCTTATAGCAGGCTAACTTATTGACCATGACAGCTATTCAGGGTAAGGGGTATGTGTCCAGTTGGGTGTACTGATTTATGGTCTGGCTATCATCATCCTCGGTTTGCTACACTCTTTTATCACTAGGACTTGGGTTCTCCAGGGATTGGTGCTGGGCTCTTATGATACCTTATACCAAAAGCTGCCTCACTTCTGCCTTAATGAAGGCCCTGTCGGCCGCACAACAGTGCCTGTTCTTGGCAGCTTTGGGCTTTCAGTCTGATGTAAGATAGTTGAAGAGGGCAGGACGGGTTACCCGTAGTGTGGAGAGGCTGCAGGTGGATTGGGGGCAGTTTCTGGGCTGTTTGCTGTGGAATATAAGAGGTGGGAGGTGCCCGCTAAAGACGATAATGTTTTGGAGGTGGCACTGGAAGTCCAGCCCTAAGAGAACTAGGGCACAGAGATGGAGCATGACCAGGAGCCTGAACCTTTATGTTCTCCCCAACTGTCAATTCTACTGAACAGTGCCTGGGGGCCGTGATGGAGTGATGAAAGAGATGGAAAAGTTTGTGGGATAGATTTTGAGCTTTAATGTCCGGGCCACATTTGGGCGCACAAAGCTCTCAGTACTACTGCTATTGAACAGGCATTTTGTTACCTTCCCATTGACAGTGATGTCCATCATTGAGTGCCCAGGACCATGGGGAATGTCCCTTTTCAAGGTAGTGGATGCTAGGACCACCTCAGGTCCAAGTTGCTGCTCCCCGATGGATGAGGCGAGTAGTGGCCAGCAGGTTCCTTCTGGGGCATGGGGTGCATCAGGTGGGTGATCGGGTGTGCACCCATGTTGACCATGTCATCCCATTGATGAGGTGTGCGCATTGTGGCAGTTGGGGCACGGCTGGCCCAAGATGGAAGTGCCCGGTGGACGCACTTCACATCGGTGCAGTCAGACGAGTAATGAAGCTGGAGGTGGTGTCATCCGAGCAAACGCAAGTCATCCAGAGGAAGATGGGGTTGCCTGGGGTGAGCACGCTGCAGCAGTGCGGGTCAGTGGCTGGGCCAGAAGTGACGTTGGCGGAGAGGATGGAAGTGGCGGGGTGAGTAATGGTGTCTCCCAATCCTCGCATGTGGCAGTATTCAGGAGGGGTCCCTCCCCCACACGCTCAAGGCCCTCTGCAGGTGCCTTGGGATTCTTTCGTATTATTCCCAGTGGGTCCCCCATTTTTTGGACAAGATCTGCCCACTGGCCCAAGCCACCACCTTTCCCCTCCCACCTGAGGCACAAGCAGCTTTCACTCACTTCAGGCAGGACATCGCCGATGCCACAATGCATTCCATGGACGAGGACATCCCATTCCAGGTGGCGCATGATGCCTCTGATGTTGCCCTCGCGGCCACTCTCAACCAAGGGGGCCGACCCGTGGCCGCCTTCTCGCATCAGGAGCAATGTGAGTTCCTCGCTGGGCAGCCTTTTTGGAATCATCTATCTGACTCACATTGGGACCCGCAGTACTTACAGGGGTGAGCTGCACCGGCGGCTGCAATCGTCTCCTCCACGTAGGGCCTTTCGGCGACAGTGGTCACTTGCATCTGCCAGGCTGGAGGTTGGGGGATTCTGGCATCGAAGATCTCTGCATAATGGGCTGCAGCCTCCAGGAAGTGGACTATCTCTGTTGTCCTGGTAAGTGAGGCAATATTTTCCTCCAGCAACTTCTGTCGGGCCCTCCTCGAGTACAGCCCTCGTGCACAGGTGTCACAGATCAATCGGTCCACTTTCCCTTTGGTCACCCCAGTCTTGGCCAGGCACGGGCAGGCTAGCTCATGCAGGGCCCCCAGATAGGCATCTGCCAACTCACCTGGCTGCTGGGACCTGATACTGAGCAGTTACCAGGCGTAGACCATGTTTGTCAGTGGCTTGTACATGCTCTCCAGGATAGCCATCACAGGTTCATAGTCTGTGCAGTCCTTGATGGTCTGGAAAGGTCGTGGGCCCAGCTTGGTGCGGAGCACCATGAGCCGTTTCTGGTTGGTGTTGATCACCTCCGTTTGTGTTAGGATGATCGCCTCAATTCCATGCTTCCATATCTCGAAGTGTGCCTGGGCATCTGTGTGTTTGGGGTCGATCTCCAGGCTCCTGATCATCAGAAACTTCTTCATGGTCTCTCTTTAAAATTTTACTGGAATAAACTGTGACTGTGCTGAGGTAGCAGCAAGCAAGCACAAATTTCATACTGTACAACAGGCTTTATTCCAGTAAAAGTCTGAACACCTGTTCAAGCCTTGGTGACTCCCGGTGTGACTTGCTCAGGAGGGGGCAGGTCAGGTTTATATTCAGGTCAGCTGATTGGCAGCTGGCCAGGTGGAGTCAGCCCCTTAGGTGGTCTTCCTACAGGTTCAGAGATTTCCCCCTGCAGTCGGCTGGTGGTTGTATCAGCACAGGGATAATTATGTAAATTCATCCATCATGTTTATTATAGGTTCCAAACCAAGATTTCAGATGGTCTTAGTTAGATTGCAGTCTTGACATTGGGAATTTCAAATGTATGCGTAGTCTTCCATACAGAACAGCCTTTTCATTTGATAATTGTTTAGATTATTAAACATATGAAACTTTGACATCAAAATATAATTTTAGTTGTCAAGGCTATTGTTCATAGAATTATTGAAAAATACAATGCAGATGTCAATCCTTTAATCAGTTGTATCCTTGAAGATTATCCAATTATTTTTATGATTTTATTCATAGCCCTGATGTTTTTCTTCTTTCTGTATTTATCCAACTTCATTGTGAAAGCTATTCCATCTGATTCCACAATGCTTACAGTTGGTAAATTCCAGATTATAAGAGCTTGTTGAGTTAAAATACAATTCCTTCTTATCTTCTTTCATTCTTTTGCCATTATTTTAAATCTGTGCTGCCTTGTCATTAATATTCCTGCCAATAAAAATTGTCCTTTCAGAAATATATGATTTAAAGCCCACATGATTTTGGAGCAATGATCCTGTGGCATTTAAAGAGTGCACTGATGCAAATCCCATCACCACATAATGCTATTTATTGTTTTGCTTTTTTGATCCTGTCGTCGTCAATTTCCTTGATCGTGAATTCAGGTTTAAGTGTAGTAAGTGTGCATCCGACAGCATCTGTGAGAAGTTCCATATGCTACACTTTGCTCAATCAAGGTCATTTTTAATACGAAACACCATTTTTCAAACTGGGTTCTGACAATTGTCAGTAGGAATTTGCAGTGATTGGTAGATAAGAGCTAGAACTCTCATGGTACCTAGTACACATAGATGAGAGACATTGATTAATCAAAACAAATAATTAGAAATAAGTGATAACAGCATTCACTTTTGATTAACTGGCAATCTTCTTGTAACTATTTGCATAAGAAAATATTTGATTGTTCATGCATTCCAAGGAGGTGGAACTGAGGAGCTTTCTGGGTCATTTGAGGGAACATGAAGAGCTAAACATAATGTTGGGTCTGGAATTACATTCAAGGTAGCCTTGGTAAGATTGACACAAATTATTCCCTGAAAGGCATGACTGAATCCTGAAGAAAAGGGTTTTTGGACAGATATTAGATGAACTGAGCTGTAAATATTTGCTCTATGTCTTTCTCTCTATTTAAATACATAAGATACATTTGCCATTTTCCAGTCTAGAGAAACCTTCCTGAATCTTAGCAAATTAAAACCAATGCATTTACTTTCTTACTGGGCACTTCTAATTTCTTCTAAATAGCTATGTGCTTTTCCTTAAGTTGTGTCTTCACTGAACTGAATCTTGCTTGATCGGTCCCACTTTGTCCCATTCTCATCCCTTGGTAGTTCTATCTTTCTTGCTTGTTATTTGATACCCATCCTATACTGTGGTGCCATCAACAAATTTGAAAATGAAGTTGGAATGTTGTTTATGTATAATCGTGGATGTATGAGGGAATATGCACATCCCTGAGGAGTGCCAGTGTTAAGTGTTATCATGGAGGAGATGTTGTTACCCATCTACTCATCTTCACTTATTGCACTCTGTTAGAGAGGAAGTCAAGGTTCCAGTTGTGTGATGGGTGGGGAGGAGGGGTGGATTGCTGAGGCCTAGATTCCTCAGTTTGGGAATGTGTTTACTAGCAAGTATGGTATTGAAGGCAGAGCTGTAGTATTATTAATTTAAAAAAATACAGAGAATTAATTAAAAAAAATGAAATGTCAGTTAAACATGTTTTTAATGATGGTCAAGGCAAGTACATGAACAAAGCTATGCTGGAGAAGTAATCTATTTATACTAGTTATATCTGCTACTTTTGGACAGTAGATTAGGGAATATTCTTGACTTCAATCTGACCTCCAGTGCATTGTTTACTTCTGCAAGTGTGAAAATCCTGCATGTGCTGACATGCACACTCCAGCTGGTTGGCAGCTCTCTATGAAAATGTCATCTGCTGTCAGGGTGACCTCCTGGCTCAGCATGGTTTTGCATTATTTCTATTCCACACACACAGACACACAAAGACACACGTGCAATGTCCAGACCAATGGAATTAATGTTTGAGGATGATGGCCTCATCCCTAGTGACAATTTTTAGTGGGAAAAAAGATGGTCTTCAGAACACAAAGGATTTTTCAGAAGCAATTTTATTTAATCTCCACTGAATAATCACATTGTCTTGCTCATTTATTTGTTTTTATTGTACTGCCTGCTATTTGTGTTGACTTGCCTGGATAGGATGCAAAGCAAATCTTTTTATTGTATCTCAGTGCACATGACAATAAAACAACTCAAGTTAATTCAGAGAAACACAAAAGACTGTGGACACTTTGATTGTTGTGAAAATATAGAAATGTTGGAGGAACTTAACAAATCTTGCAGTGTCCATAAGAGGTGAAGGTAAGTAACATTTCAGCCTTCTTCAAGGTACGAGTTAAAATTCAATTCAATTCACTTGTTTTCGAAATGATTACATTTTGACCAGGCGTTGTGGGCTCATAACTGATCATCTTTCTTGTAGATTTTAAACAGGATTTCCATTAGAAAGTCAAGTCAAATATTAATCAAAATGTCTGCCCCAATTCCAAAAATATTTTATTCTGGAATCAGCAACACAAAGGACATGGCATGGTTTCTCCTTGGTGGACATGTCATCTGCATGCACACATTAATCTCATTCTTCTACCAGTCAAATGTTCAATTCTTAAGCTTGCTTCATCACTTTCCACAATGTCTACTGTTTTATCAAGATTTCATGCTCCAAAAAGAAAGAAATTATGGTTTTCAAGCTCCATCTTTAAGTAATATGTTAAGCACAGATTTCCCAATGTTGTAGGAGAGCACTCTAAACCAATTTATTTGCTAATGTACATTATATTCAGTACACAAAAACTCGGTATCAGAATCAGAATTTATTGTCAAGATCAAGTCACAAAATTCGGTGTTTTGCGGCAGAATCACAGTGCAAACATTCAAATTATAAATTGTCTTAAAACAATAAATATATTAAAAATAATAATAGTACACAAAAACTAATCAGTGTCTTTAGTTCATTGATTATTTAGGAATCTGACAGCAGTGAGGAAGAAACTGTCCTTGTGCCACTGAGTGCTCAACTTTAGGGGCCTGTACCTTTTTCCTGATGGTAGCAGAGTGAAGAAGGCATGGCCTGGGTGGTGGGGGGGTCTTTGAGGATAGAGGCTGCTTTTTTAAGAAACTACCTCATGTAGATGTTCTCTGGAGTGAAGACTGGTGCCTGTGACATCACAGGCTGAGTTAACAGCCCTCTGGAGTATTTTCTTGTCCTGAGATTTGGCACCCAGAATGCCAGCTAGAATGCTCTCCATGGTACACTTGTAGAAGTTTTTGAGAGTCTTGGATGACATACCGAATCTCCTCAAATACCTCACAAAGTATAGCCGCTGGTGAGCTTTCTTGATGATTTTAGAAACACGGAGGCTCCAGGACCGATCCTCAGAGATGTTGACACCCAGGAATTTGAAGTTCTTGACCCTCTCCACTACTGAGCCCTCAATGAGGACTGAATTGTGTTCCCCTGACTTCCTCCTGGTCCACAATCATCTTCTTGGTTTTGCTCACATTGAGTACAAGGTTGTAGGTGTGACACCACTCAGAGCTGATCTATCTCCCTCCTGTACGCTTCCTCATTGCCGGTTGTAATTCTGCTGATAACTGTGATGTCGTCGGCAAATTTGTAGATAACATTTGAATTGTGCCTGGCCACACAGTCATGGGTTTATAATGAATAGAGCAGTGGGCAAACCATATAATCCTTGGGGTGTGTCTGTGTTGATGATCAGTGAGGAGGAGACATTGTTTCCAAATCGTACTGATGAGAAAGCCAAGGATCCAGTTGCAGAGAGGGATACAGAGGCCCAGAGTTTGTAGCTTCTTGACCAGCATTGAGTGAATAATGGTATTGAAAGCTGAACTGTAGCCATATGTGTGAATTGCTGTTTTCAAGGTGATCCAGAGCTGAGTGGAGTGCCAGTGATATTGCATCTGCTGTGGAGCGGTTGTAAAGTTTGGTGAATTACAGTGGGTCCAGATCTTTGCTTAGGTATGTGTTAATTCCGGCCATTAACAGCCTCTCAAAGCATCAACATATAGCAGCACAGTACAGGTAATCCCCAATGTATGTCCATGTTCTGTTCTGGATGACCGGTAGTATCTCAGAATGGGCATATATTGGAATTGCATACTTGTTAGTTGACATTCTGGGGTCCATAGGCTGGGCGTGACCATCTTGGTTCCTGTGGTAAACCACTGTTATGCCATGATTGGCTGCTGCCAGCTGGACATGCCTCCCGAGACCGATCTTACCCATAGCATCTTGCATGCTCTCCCTTTCTCTGCTTTGATCAGTCAATAAGGTTGATGGTTGGTCCAGTCTTTAGTTAATAAAAACTTGATAGTTTCACAACTCCAGCTTTTTGTGATTATTGATGGTACATTAATTTTATTAACTAAAAATTTCAAAGAAACATGGAAAAGTATCTAAAACCTGAGAAACTCGACATTGACCCTCAGTCGCCAGACACCCCTGAACATGTTCGAGCTTTGGCTACGCTACTTTGAAACCTTCCTGGTGGCAGCCATGGATGCCATCACCACAGATGCTAACCAACTGAGGTTACTCCTCTCGTGGGTCGGGCACCAAGTGTTCCCGATGATCAACGAGGCCTGCTTGGACCAAGCAGCTATGGAGATCCTCAAGGCCCAGTATCGCAGGAAGGTTAATGAGGTCTATGCCAGGCATCTCCTGGCCACCAGAAAACAGTGACCTGAGTGCCAGCAAGCCCACTGGAACTTGTGCAGAACATGTGACTGTAAGGCCATGTCAGCCGCCCAGATTGCAGAGGATCTCATCGGAGACACGTATGTGACTCGTATCTACTCCAGGTACATAAGGCAACAACTACTGGAACAAAAGGAACTCTATCTGAAAAGAGCGGTTGAACTTAGAGATTCTGGAGGTGGCCCTCCAGAACTCAGATGATGACTCGGCCGCTTGGTCTCTGCAGGTGCCGCTCTCCTGGGATGGGGCATCGTTCTACCCTGTAAATGTCTGGCCCCCTACACTGTCCCACTACTCTAGTGATCTGACCTTGGCCGCCATTGTGGGTGATCTACTCAATTGCTCCTGAGGAAACTCTGCCTTGCTAAGGGTGCATTGTGCTTCAGGTCCTGGAAAAAGGGGCATTACACTAAAGTTTGCCAGTCCAAACCATCCATGAAATCTAGCAGCACCACATGCGGACAGACGGCACTCTGGGCAGTGCGATTAGCACCATTTTCCTGCACACAAATGATGCCATGTGTGAGTCATGGGTCGCCATTTTGGACTGTATGCCAAATGCCATCTTCATAGGCATACGACACAATGAGGGGGTCAAGGCCGGCTCTCTTGCAGCGAAGGGCAGCCATCTCAGGAACATGAACACCCATCAGACTCAGACAATGAATCTATACTGGCTTCCACCACCTTGAACCAGGAGACACCGCACGAATTTGCCAGGTCCATGATGGACGTCCAGGTAAATAGGCATGTTATCAACTGTTTATTTGATAGTGGGACTACGGAAAGCTTTATCTACTCCAATACTGCTAAACAATTGTCCCTTAAAGTATGGCCCGCCAAACACAGGATTTCACTTGCGTCCAAATCATACATGGCAGCTATCCGTGGATCCTGCGTAAGTGACCCTGACTGTTGGAGACATAGTGCTCATTATGCCACAACTCTGGGGCTTGATTTCCAGTACCAACTTCAGAAAGTCACTCTGTGATTCAACGGACCCTTCCCCCTGACGGCCCCCTGAAGGAGTTTGTGGCCTATTAACCCTCAAAGTTAACCTCCCACTGCTGTTCACCAATCTCACCCCTGATTGCAAGCTGGTGGCCACCAGATTTAGACGGTACTCTGCAGTTGACAGGGCATTTATTAAGTCGGATGTTCAGCGCTTATTAGGCAAGGGCATTTTCAAGGGTAGCAATAGCCCTTGGAGGGCCCAGGTGGTCATGGTAAAGAACAGGGAAAAGAATAGGTTGGTCGTAGAAAAAAACCTGACTCAACGTACACATGTAAACAAATAAAAAATGTAAAGAAACTAACTATTCAATACAGAAAATAAAATCAATAAAGTGCAAAAATGAGAGTCTTTAAAATAAGTTCCTTGATTGAGGACTCTGCAGGTGCAAGTCTTGTGGCACTTGTACCTTTTTCCTGATGGCAGCAGTGAGAACAGAGTGCAGGCTGGGTGATGTAGATCCTTTTTTGAATATTTTATTTATCAATTTTCAAACTCAAACCTGTACAGTGATCAACACACTACCTTTGTATTTTCAGCATACTCACAGATTTATAGAAGGTGTTGCTGTCATATTGGTTAAGATGGTCCACTTTCTCCATGCCAACTCCCAATACGCTTATGTGGCGTACCGGATGTGAGCGAGGAGATTGTCTCCATCTGGGACCTGGCGCATGCAGGAAACCCCAGGACTTCTGCTGACCAACCAGTACAACCTCCCACCCCCCCAATCATCCATCACATACTATGTCACCCTACCCCAGCCCCTGCCCCAACTGTCTCAGTTCAGTTGCCATACACCCCAACCATCGACAATGACCAGACTGTCCAGGAGTGAATAGCTGAGCCATAGTCAGCACAACGCAGACAAAACCACCAGACAGAATGAATCTGTGATGGACATGGAACCCACTTCACTGAGAATGGTATGTGCTGGGAATGGCTGCCAGAAGTAGTGATGGAAGCAAAAACTATTAAAGAGGTTTCTAAATACACATAAATATACAGGGAAATAGAGGGATATGTATCAAGTCTAAGTAGCTATATTTTAGTTTAAATTGGGCATCATGTTTGGCACAGACATGTGGGCTTGTAGAGCCTGTTTCTGTGTTGTTCTATGTTCCACAATTTTATTTACCTGAAAGGAGAATTTTGAAGAGATTTTAACTTTTCCTGAAATAGCAAAGCTCATTACCTGAGTTCCTCCTTTCACTGCAATCTCACTTTTTATGAGATATACTTACACAAAGAGAAGATGCAAGGAAAAGCTGACTGAGTACACTTTAAACCCATAGCCACATGAATAAAATCTAATCTAGGTGGAATTCCAATGTGTCTGTAAAATTAATTAACAAAATAATATCTAGTTTAGTCACTCCATAGAAAAGGTGCTGCCCTTATTGAATGCTGATAAAAGACTGAAAATGAAATTATGTGTGGTTTTATTGGTCCAAAGAACAAGCATATACATTATTATGGTGATCAGACTTGCTCATTTGTTGTATTTATTTTGATATTATGTAGATTATGCAGTTGTGTTACTTTTTATTAAAGAAATGAGCAAAGAAAATGACAAAATTTATAATGAAAAAAATTACTAAATGAGGTGTTATTCACAGAATGGATGGACATAAGTTCCTATTTCTTTGGACTCTGCTATTTCTGACATCCCAGTGTAATTAAAATGCAGTTTTACTTTGTATATATTTTCCGCCTTTGCCTTTTTTAATTATGCATTATTTAAACAAGACAATTGTAAGTATGAAGTCATGATCTAAACAAGTTCTGTAGTTGGTAGCAACTGTAGTTGGTAGCATTTTCTACTCCAGATATCCGTTCCGGTTAATTAATATATTTAGAAAAATAGTAAATAAATTGTTTTGAATAAAGCAAACAAAATGTAATTATTTGATCACACTATTTCTTGAAATAATGTGAATTACTAATGCATTATGTTATCCACCAGAAAGAAAGAACATGCATTGCTCATTCCCTTCACTCTCAAATACTTCAAAACCAATGAAAAATGTTTGCATGTATTTGCTGTTGCAGTATATGAGACACAGCAGTCTGAATTTGGATTTTGTGTATTATATTCAAATCTGTAATTTCCTTAAAATCTAATAGTTTTTTTTCACTATGTCTTCTGCCTTGAAAGAATGAAAGTTTGTTATAGTTTTGGATGAATGAAACCAGAGATTGAGTATATACTCCAATGACCAGTGCACTGAGACTCACCTAAACTTAAGCCTCAGGCCTTATCAGCATTTTGTTGTTCCAAAGAAACATAACTTAGTTGTGTGACTCTCCCTATATCTGACAGGTGTAGGGACATTTGGAAAAGAACAAGATGACTTCATATCTGCAGGACATCTGAGTAAGCCATTGTTATATGGTATCCATCTGGAACTTCTTCCACTCCCTTCCTGGCTCCTCATAACTACCAAACCATGCTATATAGGCAACCATGCCCTAGGTCCTGGGAAAAAAAGTTAAATAAGAAAGTTCGCAGATGCTGTGATAGTTTAGTTCACAAAAGTGCTGGAGAAACTCAGCAGGTCATGCTGCATTCTTTATGGCAAAGATACATGAGAAAAGGCTCAGGCCCCAAGCGTTAGTTATGCACCTTTGCCATAAGGAACACTGCATGATCTGAGTTTCTCTAGCACTTGTGTGAATTAAACTAGACCCTAGGCAGGCTGATTTTCCCAGCATAAAAAAATAGATTATAGCCATGTAAATTATGTCTGCAGCACCTTTTGCCTGATAATTCTTTCCACTGTCTCATTTCTATCTCAACAATAATAATTTGCCTTTATATTTAACCTTCAATATATGCCAATATCTCCAATTTTGGCTTGGCTAACATGGCTCCTTTAAGTCGCATTTGATCCCAGACAAATATTTGCAGTCAGGAGCAAGATCAAAAAAAGGTCTAATTGTTCCATGTGAGACATATAGAAACTCTCTTGTTCTTCTTGGCCTGACAAATTAAAAAAAAACACATTCTGGGTTTTTCCTTGCCCAAAGAAAACTCCCATCAGTTGAAAGTACAGTTAGTACTCAATGACTGCATCCAATCTCATTTATGCATTTAAAGAATGATCCTATTGTCTTCAAATTAATTTCTTTAGAAGAGCAAGTTGGAAGAGGGGATGGCACATGTAAATCACCCACTTAATTTTAACTGTCTGCCTGAGTGGGTAATATTAAAATTCTATGTCATTGACAATCAGTAGAACATGCAAGGTGAGTTGCATACAGACATGTAATAAATAATGAAATGACTACAAGATTATGTAAGTTCTTGACAAGAGCAAATAAAACACATGCAAGGGATTCAATAGCTGCTCTATGTTTACTCAGATCATGTACCTGTAAATGATCTTGTAGATACTTCCACCGATTTTGTAAGGTCGAGATTTGTTCTTGTATGAATTAATTTAAAAAAGCAAAATCTGAATGCCAGAGATTTTAAAAGCTGATGAAGCTGGAAATGTTCAAAGCACAGGCTGTACAGACCTTTGGATGTATCATGCCTTTCACAGACAGATTTGTTTCCATCTTCCAAGCTCTCTAATCTATTGGTTTCATTTCCTTTTAATTACTACTCTCTTTCCCCTCCCTACCTTTTTCCCCTCTGTATTTGCTTAACATTTGTGGAGAAAGATAATTAACTTTAAACATTTTTAATGCAAAATATTTACAGGGAGGCAGGGATTGAATAAAAAGGTATAGCTGGATATCCCATTACAACTGGAGTGCTTTTCTGTTAAATCAAATTGTATCATTCAACTACTGATTAAATGTCAATAAAGTTAAAAAATATTAATACTACTTTGTCAGAAATTTACAACAAATGAATGATTTGAAAACATTAATATATTATTGATAAGAATTGTATTTCAGGCTACAGCAATAAAAACACACTAGATCCTTCTCTAGTGTAACTGATCTAGTGGTGTCTGAGGTTATTTTTTTCCTAAAAGATTTCATAGTATGCTATCTGCAAGCTTCATCATGTGCATAGTATTAACAATATGAAACACCATTCAATGGTATAACATTGAAAATAGAAAACTCATTAATAGGTCACATTTTGTTCCCTGAAATTGCATCATTAAGTTGGGTTGCAGTTGCAGCAGGTTATTAAGAAGGCAAATGGAATGTTGACCTTCATCGCTAGAGGAATTGAATTCAGGAGTAGGGAGGTAATGTTGCAACTGTATAAGGTACTGGTGAGACCGCACCTGGAGTACTGTGTCCAGTTCTGGTCTCCATATTTGAGGAAGGATATACTGGCTTTGGAGACGGTCCAGAGGAGGTTTACTAGGTTGATCCCTGTGATGAAGGGGTTGACTTATGATGAAAGATTAAATCGTCTAGGATTGTATTCGCTTGAGTTCAGAAGAATGAGAGGAGATCTTATAGAAACATATAGGATTATGAAGGGTATGGATAGGATAGATGTAGGAAGGTTTTTTGAGCTGGCTGGGGAAACTAAAACCAGAGGACACAGTCTCAAGATTCGGGGGAGTAGATTTAGGACAGAGATGAGGAAAAATAGTTTTTTCCAGAGAGCAGTGAATGTTTGGAATTCTCTGACCAGGGAAGTGGTTGAGGCTGCTTCATTAAACGTATTTAAAATTTGGTTAGGTAAATTTTTACATGATAGAGGAATTAGGGAATATGGGGAGAGGGGAGGTAGGTGGAGTTAGGTCATAAATTAGATCAGCCATGATCTTATTGAATGGCGGAGCAGGCTCGATGGGCCATTTTTGGCCTACTCCTGTTCCTTCTTCCTATGTTTCCTAATGACAGCCAGGGGTGTTTACATCACTGACTACACATGAAATAAATCAACCACTTTCTCTTTGAACTTACAGTAAGTGTCTATTTCCACAAGTAACAAAGTGCATAATTCATCAAGTAGAAAATGTAAATACAAATTTACCAAGATGTTAGTGTTTCAAGAGTGGGGCTTGTAATCTGAAATAGGACAAACTGTAAAACATTGCTTCAATGGAAACATATTCTTGTAATATAGTAAAAGCTATTGGAATAAGTGAATTTTCCAGTTGCATGAGATTGTGTGTGGCATGGATTGCTGAACTAATGGCAAGGCCACCAATTTTAAATGTCCTTATTTATATTCCATGATTTTTTTTGCCAGTGTCTTGAGGTTGCTAGTTGCTTGAATGGTGGTTAACATGGGTTTTATTGTATATAACTTGGTGCCAAGTGTGAATATTTCCCTTTGATTAAACCAAAGAGGTAAATTGATCCTGATAAGATATTTTAGACCAAGACTCAGCAGCACAGTAGCTAAAGTCTCACTTGTAGAACCATAGAGCAACACTATTACAGCACCAGCAATTGGACTGCCATTCGAATCCCATGCTGTCCATAAGGAGTTTGTATGTTCTCCCTGTGTCTGCATGGGTTTCCCTGAGATTTATGGTTTCCTCCCATCCTCAAAATGTTTTGGGGGTTGTAGATCAATTGGATGTAATTAGGTGGCATGGGCTCATCGGCTGAATGGGCCTTTTACCGTATTGCATGTCTAAATTAAATTATGACAGCACAGAAACAGGCCCTTCACCCTTCCAATCTATGCTGAACTATTCTACCTAATCCCACTGATTTGCACACAGTCCATATCCATCCATAGCCTTATCATCCATTTTCCTTTCTAAATTTCAATTAAATGTTAAAAATGAGCCCTCGTTCACCACTTCAGCTGGCAGCTCATTCCACACTCCCATCACTCTCAATACCGCAGGATGCTTCAGTGTAAATTTATATCCTTTCTTCCATAAAATCGCTTTTGCTGTATTGAACTCTTTTCTCTTCTTTAGGAGTTCAAAGCTTATATCTGGATAAATGAAGATTTTTTGCCCTTTATACTCCAGTGGTTTGTTGCCCTCTCTTACTTTTTCCATTGTCTTCTCCAGTACCTTTTCTCTTGTAGTATATCTTAGGAATTTTACTACAATAGATCTTGGTTTTTGTTGTGGTTGTGGTTTAGGGGCCAATGCTCTATGTGCCCTTTCTATTTCCATTTCTTGCTGTAGTTCTGGACATCCTAGGGCCTTAGGGATCCATTCTTTTATAAACTCCCTCATATTCTTGCCTTCTTCATCTTCCTTAAGGCCCACTATCTTTATGTTATTTCTTCTGTTATAATTTTCCATTGTATCTATTTTTTGAGCTAGTAGTTCTTGTGTCTCTTTAGTTTTTTTATTAGATTCCTCCAATTTCTTTTTTAAGTCTTCTACCTCCATTTCTGCTGCTATTGCCCGTTCTTCCATCTTGTCCATTTTTTTCCCCATTTCTGTTAAGGTCATATCCATTTTATTTATTTTCTTTTCTGTGTTGTTTATTCTTCTTCTTAAATCATTGAATTCCTGTGTTTGCCATTCTTTAAATGACTCCATGTATCCTCTAACAAGAGCAAGTATATCCTTTACCTTGCCTTTCCCTTCATCTATTTCACTGTATTCTTCCTCTTCTTCTTCCTCTGGGTTGACCATCTGTTGTTTCTTTGTTGCCCTTTCCTTCTCTTCTTTCTTGTTTCTATTGTCTTCTGTGGTCTCTTCTTGCTGCAGGTGTTCTGCAGCTGTCGTTGCCGGCTGTGGAGATCGACTCCCCAGCTGGTCCCCCCTCCCGTCGGTGTGTTTTTTTTCATGCGCACTTTTACTCGGCTCTGTGAGCCATTGTTGTAGTTCTTTTTCTACCAACCTGAGGTAGCGGGCTCCTCTCTCCACAGCGGGCCTCTTCAGACAGGTAAGGCCTTCACCTTTTTCCTCCGTTGTCTTCTCTTCCTCTCTTCTTTCCGTTGATTTTGATTTTTCTCCTTTTGTCTCCATCTTCTTTCCACCTTTATACTCACTTTTCTTTAACTTGTATTTCTGTGCCTTTGTTTTTTCTCTTGATTTTCCCGACTTTTCTGGAGAGGGCTGGAGTTCACCGTCCGGCCACTACTCCATCACGTGACTCCACTCCCATCACTCTCTGTGCGAAGACGTTCCCGTTAATATTTCTCCTAAACTTTTCCCCTTTCACCTTTATCCCATGTCATCTGGTTTGTATCTCACCTACCCTCAGTGGTATAGACCTTATAATTTTGTAAACCTCTATTAAATTCTTCTATGCTCCAGGGAATAAAGTCCTCACAGGTTTAACCTTTTTCCATAACTCAGTTCCTGAAATCTGGGCAACATCCTTGTAAATCTTTTCTGCACTCTTTCAATCTTATTGATATTGTTCCTGTAGTAAGGTGACCAAAACTGCATACAATACTCCAAATTTGGCCTCACCAATATCTTACAACTTTACTATAACGTCCCAACTCCTATACGCAATACTTTGATTTGTGAAGGCCAATATTCCAAAAGCTAACCCTATCTACTTTCAAGGTATTGTGTATCTGTATTCCCAGATCCCTCTGTTCTACCACACTTTTCAGTGCCCTATTATTTACCATGCATGATCTTTCTTGGTTTATCCTTCCAAAAGAGTGAGATAGGTTTGATTTTAATGCAATAGTGTAAAAGGAATTATATTGGATCAGCAATCCATTTATTTGCAATGACTTCAATGGCCAAGAAAGAAATCCTCCAATAAACCTACCTGTGATAGAACACAAAATATAGAACAATACAGCACAGAAACAGGCCTTTCAGCCCACAATGTTAAAAGGGTCAATGGATAAAGCATGCATTCCCTTTGCCTTCTTTACTATCCTTTTCACTTGTGTGCTGCTCTCGGGGAACTACGGACTTGCATCCCAACATCTTGCTACCAAGACTCCTAAAGGTCCTGCCAATTAGGTGCAGTATACTTTCCCCTTGTATGTGTCCCTCTCTCCTCCCCCACCCCCACTGCTTAAATTTCAAACTGATCCTTATCCCGCTGAATCCTTTGACGACCTTGCTCACTATCCACAATTCAGCCAATTTTTGTGTTGACTGCAAACTTACCAATCAGTCAACCTGATCTAAGACAAGAAGGTATAACTATATGATCAAGGGGTTGGTATTTCGAAAGGATGTGAGGGACAGTTCTTCATTCAGAGATTGGTGGCCATATGGAATGAGCTGTCAGACAAAGGGTGGATGAAGGTATGTCAACTTCCTTTGAGAAACATTTGCATAATTACATGGAAAACCGAGGCTTGGAATGTGGCCTTGTTGTATGCAAGTGCGATTAAAGCAAGAGGGTACTTTGTTTGGTATGTACAAGCTGGGTATGTTTCTATGCTATAAGACTAACTCTGTGTCTGGCTGTCCATGTCTACAACATCCACTGCCCTACCCTCATCAATCATCTTCATCAACTCCTCAAAAAACTCAAATTGCTTTATCAGCCACTTTCTCCAGCTTTCTGTTAAATTGAACTTGCCCAAACTCATTTTTTTTAGATATTTACTTTCGGCATTTTCTTGAACCACCACTATCTGATTTTTCAAGAGAGTTTGAATCAAATTTTGTTGATGAATTTTTTAGTTTAATATCTTCTCATAAAGGTTTAACGTCTAGTATTTATGAAAAACTGTTATGTTTAAATCAGACTTCGTAAGTTAGAATTAAAAATTCTTTGGAACAGGATTTAAATTTGACTATATTATATTCTCATCATTGCTTATTACAATTTAAAGTGTACACAGAGCACACCTGTCTAAAGCTAAATTATTTTGTTTCTATTCGAATGCGAGTTTTTGCTGTGACAGGTGTAAGAGTGTGTGTGTCACTAATTCATATGTTCTTGACTTGTCCTAGTCTAGAAAAATACTGGAGATGGGTTTTCCATACTTTGTCAAAAAATTTTAACATAGATTTAATATCGAATCCTTTAGTGGCCCTCTTCGGCACAATGGGAGAGAATGATACTTCTGTATTTGGTTCAGAGTTATCTTATCCTTTTTGCTTCTCTTTTGGCGAGGCAAGCGATTTTGCTTAAATGGAAGGATGCTGCCCACCTACTCATGATCATTGGTTGCATGACATCATGTCCTGTATGAATATGGATAAAATTCATTATTCAATTAATAATTCAGATATAAGGGGGGGGGTGCGTGGCATGATGGCATAGGGAGAAAATGTGGGAATACATCTCCCCCTGCCTGACTATTCAAAACTCATTTTAAAGTTTTAAAAATATTTTTAAAACCCATTGATTATACTGTTGAAGAACTCTACAAGCAGCTATGAGGAAAACTAAAGCTCAACCAGCAAAGAAAACAGCTATTAAACACTTAACAACGACTGAAGAATCTGGGCCTACCTTGCAAGTGGAGCCTCCGGACTCAATTTCTTCTCATCCTTGACCACAATGCCAGTCCTCTGGTAGGATCCATACTACACCGGCACTGACTCCACGCATTGCCATGGAAGATGGCGCCGGTGTCCGACGTCGGCCTCCTCCCGAACAAGATGAGCAACCGTGCATGCGCGAAACTTTGCTCATGGGCGTTACACCAGATGCAAGGGGACCCAAGCTCCCTCGCTCCAGTGATCCTGGATTGATGGGAGGGGGGAGTCCATACCCATAGTCGGGTTGACATTGATGGACTGGAAGAAGAGGAGGAACAAGCTATGGAGGAGGAGGATACCGTCATATATGAGGGTAGGCCCATGGAGAAGCAGACTTTAAAATTTAAGTCTGACCCTTACCAATCAGACCCAACTTTATCTATTGATTTGTCTAAGCAGATGGAGAATCTGGCTATTCAAATGAGTCAAGGATTTTCAGTTATGAAGGAACAGTTTGCTGATATGAAGGGGGAAATACCTTCTATTAAAATGGATGTGGCAAAGTGTTTGAAAGCGGTGGATAAAGTTCAGGATAAATTTAAGAAGATTGAAGAAGAATTTATTGACTGTAAAGATGATGTGGACCAATGAAAAGAAAGGCTGGGACAGATGGAGGATTCATTTATTGGTTGGGAAATTCAGAAAAGTGATTTATTGAAGAAGATTGATGCTTTGGAGAATCAAAGTGGGAGAAATAATGCTAAAATTGTTGGTCTTCCAGAAGATTTTGAAGGTCCAGACCTGGTTCAGTTTTTTCAGAAGTGGATTCCCCAAGTTTTGGGAACAGCATATTTTCTGAATGGTCTGGACAGAGCTCACCAAGCAATAAGAAGGAAACCACTTCCCGGTCAAGCTCCACATTCTATTTTGATTAGATGCTTGCGCTACCAAAACAGAGAATTGATTTTAAGACTTGCTGTTCAAAATGCGAGAAGTAATCAGGTTCCCTTTAGTGGTTAAAATAATAGAGTAATTTTCTATGCTGATTTGAGTCAAGTTGTAATTAAATGTTGTAAAGAATTTAATTCTACTAAAGTTGTTTTGTGGAAGAAAGGATACAAATTAGCTTTTCATTATCCTGCTGTGCTTAAAGTTTCTTATGGAGATTACCAATCTCAGCTTTTTACTGATGATGCTGAAGCTCTTACATTTGCTCATTATTTACCTGATAATAAGCAGGTGCAAAGCCAAGAAAGGTTTTCCCAACAGTTCGTTTTGGTTCTGAAAGGGAAGAATGGGAAACAAGAGATGGAATCTTAACAATTGATTGATATTGAAATTGATGATGATCAGGTTAATCGAGATTTGGAAGAAGCATTTCATACTTTTAAAAAAATATTTTTATTTTTCATACTATGAACCATACTGACCAAAATACACACAAACATTTCCCTCTTGAATATGCAGTGTCATTTTCTCCCCTTTTCCCCCTCCCTTCCTTCCCTCCTTCACCCCCCCCCCTCCCCACCCACTCAATGCATTTCATACTTGAAGTGATTTTTCTAAATTACTTTTTTTTGTTCTGTTTGGGGGAGATGGTCCAACTACCGATCCTCCTGAAGTTGTTGGCCACTTTGTGGCATTGGTCACTCCTGTATAATTGAGAGCGGTAATACTATTAGAGTATTCTTTTTATTTGAGGGTTTTTATGGGATTTTTTCTTCTTTAAGGAGATCCTCGGTTTTGTTTGTGTTGGAGCCATGGAGAGGTGCTTCACCATTACTGGTGAGGTCTTTATAGATGTGATTTAATGGCTAATTTAAAGTTTGTTACTTTTAATGTGAATGGGCTTAATAATCCGATTAAGAGAAAAAGAGTATTGGCATTTATTAAAAGATTGAAGGTTGATGTTGCTTTTTTGCAAGGGACACTTTTGATTGAAAAGGAACATCAAAAATTAAAAAGAGATTGGGTTGGGAAAGTTATAATGTCTTTTAATTCCAAAGCAAGAAGAGTTGCTATTTTGATTAATAAAAAGTTAGTGTTTAAATTGGAATCAGTTTAGACTCTTAATTTTTAATTGTAAATTTTTTTTATGAATGTTGGACTTTAATGAATGTTTATGCTCCTAATATAGATGATGAGCAATTCATGTTGGACTTTTTTTTTAGTTTAAATCAGGCATATGATAAAAATCATAGTAGGGGGTAATTTTAATTGTTGTTTAGATCCATTATTAGATAAATCTCCAAAATCAGAACCAAGATGGCTAAACAGCTAATGGTGTTAATGAAAGATATGAATTTGGAGAAAGTTAAACCCTAAGGAGAATGATTTTTCATTTTATTCATTCCGGCATGATTCTTATTCTAAAATTGATTTATTTTTAGTATCAGTACAATTACAAGGTCGAGTTTTGAAGGCTGAATATAAGAGTATGATCATTCTTTGTTATTAATTATGTGTACAGGCTCAGAGAGAATTGAGAATGTTTATTGTTGGAGGTTTAATTCTTTATTGTTGAAAAATCCTGAATTTTGTAAATTTATAAGAGATCAAATACAGTTTTTTTTTGAAAATAAATACAGGCTCAGTTGACAGTAAATCTGTTTTATGGGATGCTTTGAAAGCTTACTTATGGGGACAAATTATTAGTTCTACTGCTAAAATTAAGAAACAACATATTGCAGGGGTTAGTAAATTGGAGAAGGAGATAGAAATTTTGGGAAAGGATTTACAATTAAATTAAGAAAGTATGTTTAATTGATATGAAATTATGGTATAATTCCTTACAAACATAAATTTGAGAAATTATTATAGAGAACTAAACAGCGATATTATGAGTTGGGTGAGAGAGCTCATAAAGTTTTAGATTGGCAGTTAAAAATGGAGCAAGCTTCTAGAACAATAAATGGTATTAGACATGATTCAAAGGAATAACCTCAGGAAATTAAAGATGAGTTTCATACATTTTATGAAAGATTGTATACTTCTGAAGTGTTGGAAAATGAATGTAAAATTGATAAATTTTTTGTCTGATTTAGTTTTACCTTCTTTGAAGGATAAGTATATCAAGGATTTAGATGTTTCCTTTACTGTTAAAGAAGTGTGGGAAGTCTCCAGGAGACTTTACTTCTGAATTTTATTAAGAATTTCAGCACTTATTAATTCCTTTATTGATGGATGTTTTGAAACAGGCAATGGAGCTTTGTCTTTTTACAGATTCCTTTTCCAAAGCGATTATTATACTTATTCTTAAGAAGGATAGGGACCCATTAAAAGCAGGATCTTATGTTTTTGTTGCTTCAAATATTTTATTAATTCTATTTAATTATCCATATCATTTTATTGAATTATATTATCTGCACATGATCTATATTAAAATTAATAAAAATATTTTAAAAAGAAAGAAAATTCTTACCTATTTGATACAATCTTAATCAGTATATTTATTCCTGCTTAACCTGGTGTCATTATTGAGGTAATCATGCTGATCTTCCACAACTTTGTAGCTCTTGACCTTGGTGATAAAGGGAGATCTTTTCAATGAGACAATACATTTTATAGGCTGTTGGGACATCTAATGGCAGGGGCACAAATCTTGAATGATGTTGATTTCCTGAGTATTGTTTCTATCCCACTCATGTATATTTCAGGAATTGTGAGTGTTGGCGTGAATTTCAGGGGTTACTCGGTGAGGCACTCCACATAACCAGCCTCCATATTATTTTGTAACTAATTGTTTAGCTTCCAGACGATGGTGATCTTCAAAATGTGGTACAGCTGCAGGTTAAAAAAAAATTAACTCTTTTATTGAAAACTTGCATTGTTATGTGCCTTAACTTTTGAAATGCATTTCCTAAGAAATGTTAATTAAATTGGGAATGGACAAGATCATTTAGATTATGGATTGAATGATTTTGTGGCTAAATTTGCAGATGACACCAAGATAGCTGGAGTTCGAAGTGTTGATGAGATCAAAAGGTTGCAGAGAGACTTGGACAGCTTAGGAGAGTGGGGAAAAGAAATGACAGATGAGATACAATGTTGAGAAATGTACAGTTGTACATTTTGGAAGAGGAAATAAACAGGCAGATTATTATTTGGATGGGGAGAAAATTCAAAATTCGGAAGTACAAAGGAACTTGCAGGTCCTTGTGCAGGATAACCTAAAGGTTAGCCACCAGGTTGGATTAGCAGTAAAGAAAGCAAATGCTATGTTGGCATTCATTTCAAGATGAATAGTGTATAAGAGTAAAGAGGTGTTGATGAGGTACTATGGGGCCCTGGTGAGATCTCATTTGGAATACTGTGTGCAGTTTTGGGCCTCTTATCTTAGAAGGGATGTAATGATGTTGGAGAGAGTACAGAGAAGATTTACCAGTATGATTCCTGGAATGCAAGGGCTAACATATGAGGAACATTTATTGGCTCTTGGACTGTATTCATTGGAGTACAGAAGAATGAGAGGGGATTTTATAGAAACATTTTGAATGCTGAAAGGATTACACAGAGTAGATGTCAAATAAAATGTTTCCTTTGGTGGGTGAATCCAGGACAAGAGGGCACAGTTTTAGAATTAGAAGGTACCCATCTAAAATGGAGAAATTTCTTTAGCTGGAGGGTTGTGGATTTGTGGAATTCATTGCCACATACAGCTGTGGAGGTCTGTTCACTGGGGGAGTTTAAGGAAGAGAGTGATAGGTATCTAATTAGTCAGGTTATCAAAGGATATGGGGAAAAGGACAGAATGTGGAACTAGACATGAGAACGGTTTAACTCAGGGTGGAATTGTGGAGCAGACTCAATGGGCCAAATGGCCTACTTCTGTTCCTTTATCTTGTGAAATTAAAGGCAGCAGCTGATAGAAGAGTTATCAGCATGTCCTTTTAGAGACTGTAACTTCATCTGCTTTCACCTCTACTGATCAATATGGCAAAAAATCACAAATTAAGAGAAATTTCACAGATTATATGATTTCCTTAAAACCCCACAATTAGAAGTTGCATTTTTAAGGGCAGCTCATTATAAAAATATTTGAATCCATTATCTGCCATTCATCAATTATTGGCTCGTGTAAGAAATCAACACTCTATCAGTGATTATCTATTAATTCCTGACATGATATTTTATGATCCGGTTTTTCAAAAGTTTCATCTATCTTATTGGGGAGACAACAATGATTAATCTTGAACAATTTAATGTAAAATGTCTCTTTAAAATTCTGGAGTGAAAAAAATGACTTTTTTTTCACACTATAAACCATACTGACCCAAATACATACAGACATTTTTCTCTTGAATATATAGTGTCATTTTTTTCCCCTTTTTCCCTCCTCCCTTCCCTCCCTCCCTCTCACTTTATTCAAAGTTCAATCTATAAGGTACATTAAATCCGTTAAACAATGTCGTCACTTAATAAAATAAGAAATTTTTATCTTTTATATACTGAGTCAGTTCATTTCGTTGTCTTCTCCTTCTGTCATTTTAGGTGGTGGAGGTTCATGGTAGGATTTCTCTATTGTATTTCATGTATGGTTCCCATATTTGTTCGAATATTGTAATGTAATTTCTTAAATTATATGTTATTTTTTCTAATGGAATACATTTATTTATTTCTATGTACCATTGTTGTATTCTCAAGTTGTCTTCTAATTTCCAGGTTGACATAATACATTTTTTTGCTACAGCTAGGGCTATCATAATAAATCTTTTTTGTGCTCCATCCAAATTGAGTCCAAATTCTTTATTTCTTATATTACTTAGAAGGAAGATCTCTGGGTTTTTTGGTATATTGCTTTTTGTGATTTTATTTAATATCTGGTTTAGATCTTCCCAAAACTTTTCCACTTTCTCACATGTCCAAATTACATGTATTGTTGTTCCCGTTTCCTTTTTACAGTGAAAACATCTGTCTGATACTGTTGGGTCCCATTTATTTAACTTTTGGGGTGTGATGTATAGCCTGTGTAACCAATTATATTGTATCATGCGTAACCTCATGTTTATTGTATTTCTCATAGTTCCGGAGCATAGCTTATCCCGTGTTTCATTCTTTATCTTTATGTTTAGATCTTGTTCCCATTTTTGTTTAGGTTTACAGTTTGTTTCCTTGTTCTCCTTTTCTTGTAGTTTGATGTACATGTTTGTTATAAATTTTTTAATTATCATTATGTCTGTAATCACATATTCAAAATTGCTTCCTTCTGGTAACCTCAGACTGTTTCCCAATTTGTCCTTCAAGTAGGTTTTCAGTTGGTGGTATGCAAACCTTGTATCGTGAGTTATATTATATTTGTCCTTCATTTGCTCAAAAGATAATAATTTATTTCCCGAAAAACAATTTTCTATTCTTTTGATCCCTTTTCTCTCCCATTCTCTGAAGGAAAGGTTATTTATTGTGAAAGGGATTAGTTGATTTTGTGTCAATATTAATTTTGGTAGTTGATAATTTATTTTATTCCTTTCCTCGTGAATCTTCTTCCAAATGTTGAGCAGATGGTGCAATACTGGTGAATTCCTACGTTGCACCAATTTTTCATCCCACTTATAGAGTATATGCTCAGGTAACTTCTCCCTATTTTATCTAGCTCTAATCTGGTCCAATCTGGTTTTTCCCTTGTTTGATAAAAATCTGATAGGCATCTTAATTGTGCTGCTCTATAATAATTCTTAAAGTTTGGTAGTTGTAAGCCTCCTTGTTTGTACCATTCTGTTAAGACTTGCTCTGAATTACTAGGAATAAAAACAATGACATCGGCAGAAAGGGGGCAGCATTTGGAAAGCAAGTGTGCATTATTTTAAGTTTTCTGTTTGCTGACCTGCATAAATTTGAAATGCTCCTCACACAGCACCAAAGAACAATAATCCCTAGTGATGAGATGGGGAAAGGAAGTAAATAAAGTAACTTCACTAAACCATTGTTCTCAGCACATCAACAAGATGCATTGTTAGTATAATTCAGAAGGAAAAACATATCCACACTACCAAGCCAGGGGACAAAGCTATGTAGTTCTGACACTTTTGAGATGTATTGGGAACGGTAAAAGAAATATAAAAGGAAAACTAATGTGTTTCTCAAAAATATTTTCTCCTCATGAAAAATAAAATACCGTATTTGACAACATATAAGATGCACCGGCATATAAGAACACCACCCCCCTATTTTTAGCATGAGATTTCAGGAAAAAATAGTTTATCTACCTCATTAAATTTACTTGGGGGTCCCTTCACTTGCTCCCTCCATCCTTCCCTCCCTCCTGTCAATAATTGTCTCCCACAGTGCTTTGAGGGGAGTGCTGGGCCTCGATGCTCAGGCTTTGTTCAATGAGCCTGATCATCAAGGCCGAGCACTCCCGTCAAAGCACTGTGGAACACAGCAAGCAACAGGACCCTTGAACAGATTGAATGAGGCGATGGGGCAGGCGGCAGTGACTGGCCTGAGCTGTTCACTCACCCCATGCCTCATTCCAGTGGTTCTTTTTCTTTCCACTCACATATCACTTTAAGTAATTCCTATGCCAGAAGTGCTCTATGATTAGTAAGGAATTGCTTAAGGTGGTACGTGAGTGGGAAGGGAATGTTGAGAATCACTGCTCTAGACTCAATTGTTACTGAAATATTTTGCTTGAGAAAAATTGTCATTGGTTCATTTACTTTGGAATTATGAAACCATGCACATAACAAATCTGTTAGGTATGATTAAAACAGTGGTTTTCAAACTTTTTCTTTCCACCTTAAGCAATCCCTTACTAATCACAGAGCACCTATGGCATAGGGAATACTTAAAGTGGAAAGAAAAAGGTTGAGAACCACTGCCTCATTCAATCTGTTCAAGGGACTGTGCTCATCGAACAAAGCCTGAGCGACAGGAAGGAGAGAGTGAGCAGCGGGACAGAGAGAGAGAGAGGGAGAGAGGGAGAGAGGGGGAGAGGGGGAGAGGGGGAGAGAGGGAGCTGGCGGGCAGGAAGGAGGGAGAGAGGGCGCTGGCGGGCAGGAAGGAGGGAGAGAGGGCGCTGGCGGGCAGGAAGGAGGGAGAGAGGGCGCTGGCGGGCAGGAAGGAGGGAGAGAGAGAGCCTTCTTACCAGGGGAAGTAAGTGGCAATGGCAATGACTCAAGAAAGCACAGGTAAATAGTTTGAGAGATTTCCTCCTGTCACCATCTTGCAAAATGGCAGCAGCAAAATGTTACCTTCACATATAAGAAAAAAAGGGAGGTCTTGTATGCCGTCAAATACAGTAAGGCATTGATTGGCTTTGTTCATTGGCTACATATGATACTTAGATGAAACAAAGATATTCTTTCTATTATCTTTTACATTTACATTACAAAGGATGCACTGAAATAGCTAACATGATATTCCAAAATCAACTTGCCTGAACTCATATTACTAAACTCCTGGTTGGTTTATAAAGACTACTTGCATGAGTGAGTAAGAACGTTCATAATTATGTTTTATAACCCTTGCACTATAAACTGATCCTTAATTGATGGTAATTTCAGATGGCTTGTAATTTTCTTTCAACTTCAGTTTTCAAGTTCTTTTTATTTTCTTCAGTGAAATACACCAATCTAGTCACAGAATGGTTCAAAGATGAGATATTTTTAACCTTTTAGCTTTAGAAAAATTATGCCCAACCTATATTGTGCCTTGCATTCAGCCTGTGTATAATCCCATGTAGTTGCACTAACCTTTTGCAGCCACACTAGTCTACTCAAGGCCTACACCTTGCTATTGCAATAGTGCAGAGAAGTTCACCGGGTTGATTCTGAAAATGAATTGGATTATTTTAGGAGGAGCAATTCAGTTGCCTGGGGTCTGTTCTCTTGGAATTTAGAAGATGAAGTTGGGGGGGGGGAGAAAGAGATATCTTTTAGAAAGAATAGTGAATCAGTGGAATTCTCTGCTCAAAGAAGCAATGGAGGCTGCCTTATTGAATATATTTAAAACAGATAGGTTTTTGAAGAATAGTGGGATTGAGGGTTATGAGAGGAACAGGTGACAATTGAGTTCATGGCCAGATAAGCTATGATCTCATTGAGTGGTAGAGCAGGATCAGCATGCAGATGGCCTACTTCTGCTCTTATTTCTTATGTCTTTATGTAGGACTCAGGTGGTGAATTCTGTGGCCCTGTTCCCAGCCTGTTGTGAAAACCTTTCGACACCATGTACTGTCAAATGACTTTTAACTATTTTGAAATGTCTCAAATAATCACTGACATTTTAAAAGTTATAAAATATTTCAAAAAGTTAAAAAAATTCTTTCTAACATATTTGTATCTATAATTAAGATATTGTAGCATGCACACTACTGCAAAGTGTGGAAAGAAGGACACACCCCCAAGAAGTCGAGGTCGAAGACGGATTTATTGCACTGGCTCTCTGCTTATATTCTCTCCCCACTGCTGATGATAAGAGTGACATCACGGCAGAGCCAGCCTCGCACTGGGTGGAATTCCTGCCGTTGCTTCTTGTTTCCTGCTGAGCAGGTGGTCACCTAGGATGAAGGTCATTGGTCCCCGCTACATTCATTGGCCATCTCGTGTACTGGGTCACATCCCAGTTAGCAGGCCGCTACAATATTGATTTAAAAAAACAACATTAATTAAAATGATTAAAGAAAAAACAAATACCAGCATGTCCCTTTCAAATTCAGGGTGTCAACTCATTAAAGTGAATGGGGCCACTCTAAACTTGCCAGCCAAGTGTATCTAGCTCTCAGCCCAGTACAACTAAGCTCTCCTCTTGGACTCTGTTGAGCCTGGTAGCTGAGTAGAAGGTTAGTGATGTGGTAGCTGACCTCCAGCACATTCCTAACTTCAATGCTGCCATACACAAGTTCAGGAACCGAGAACCTACTGACCCATAAAAAGAATTTTACAGGTATTTCTCTTCTCAACTGTTGGCAAACAGTGACTATGTTTCTGCCTGATCAAAATGCAGCAAAGTAGGATGAGAGCAAAATTGTTGCAAGCCAACTTCTAAAGCAGCTATTACTTAATTTACAGTTGATATCAAATACATTTTAACTTTAAAATAGTTTGCAAAGTATTATGTTTATACGAAGAATTACAAAGGGAAATAAATCAAATAAATGAACTGAAAAACAAATGAACTGCAGTGAGGTGAAAGTAATTCTATAAACTATGCAAAAAGAACATAAGTAAGGATTAGAGGATTAATTCAAAGGTCAATATGCTTCATTCTTTTAACATTTTCATGAACTGGCCACTTAGACTGGAAAACTTTTAGGCTGTTTACATTGGATTCATGTATAATTCAATGGATGTTGCTACAAGGCAGGGATTTTTACCCATCCTAATTTCTCTTGCGACATTGGTGGTGGGATGCCTTTAGAATGTTGTGGTCTGGAGTTTGACCCAATGAGGAGGAAGGGATAATGATACAATTTGAAGAAGGATTGTATTAGATTTGAAAGGGAATTTGAATCTCTCTTATTCCTCCGACCGTTATGGAGGCAGAGGCTGTTGGTTTGGGAGATGCGGTCAAATAAGTCAGTGAATTTATTCAGTGGGTATACAGTGATTCAGATTCACTCTGACTACAGCCTGCTGGTGATGGAAAGAGTGACTGTTTTTTTGTGGTGAATGAAATAGGAATCTAGAAAGACAAATTGATCATAAGTGACATCTCTTCAGTTTTATTTTAATTTCCTGGACCTAGTGCTCCCAGTGAGCCCTCCTCTACATCGGGGAGACTGTATGCAGATTGGGGGATTTTTATTTTTATTTTTTGAGACCTTTCACTCTGCTGCAAAACCAAAGATCTCCCAGTGGCCTGCCACTTCAATTCCACTTCCCATTCCCACACTGACATCAATTTCAACTTCTCCCTGTGTGGATTTCCTCTGAGTGTTCCAGTTTCCATCCTCCGTTCAAAACATACCAGGGTTTTTGGTCATTTGGGTGTAATTGGTCACCACTGGCTCATGGGCTGAAATGGCCTGTTACAATGCTGTATGTTGTGGTGGCTCACCCATGCCACAGGTGAACCAGCTCACGGAGTCGTGGGCAAATCCATGGCAGATTTGACTGTGAGAGCTCTGGGTGAAGGGCAAGCCCACAGCCTAGCAGCTGATCCCTTGAATTGCAAGCATCACTGGGTTCCAAGGGGTTTAAATGCATGTGACTTTGTGGTTCTTTCACTCACTGCATGCCTAGTGTGACTACATTGGTGATCCAGTTGGACCCAATGTACGCAGAATTCAGTTTCACTGAAACTGCCGACTTTCTGGACCTCGTAGCTGCAGATCTGGATTGAACAGGCTGAACCCCAATTCCAGGTCAGGCAAATTATCTCAGATGCCACAAAGTACTACTATGTGGTCGGTTCACACGACCAGGAAACAGCAGGCCACATCATCGACTTCGTACACCAGCCACCAGTTGTGGACAGGAATGAAACAATCAAGGTGCTCCTGATCCGTACTTTTGGTCCACATGGACAGCCTAAGTGACTGCGTGCCATCAGCCTTAATGAATGAGATGCTGGCACTTGTAGATGGCCATAAGCCATGTTTACTGTTCGAACAAGTCTTTCTCAAGCAGATGACTGAAGATATCTGCCTCCTCCTCACTGACGATGATTTCAGTGACCCACGCAAAATAGCGGCCTGCACAGATATCCTGTGGCACACCAAGCAACATGGCGGGGCCTCCATCGACCAAGTTGCTGTATCACGCTCCTTGCCACCAATGAAGCTGGTGATGCCCACTGTAGGGAGTGACCCCAGTTTGGACTGTTGGTGTTTTTACCAGCAAAAATGGGGTTCAGGAGCCCACCATTGCTGCCCACCCTGCCCTTTTCTGGTAAGTGTCATTGCTAATAGCCTCCTTTACTTATGGGACTGACACTCCAGGCGAAAGTTCCTTGTAGACACGGGGCAGAAGTTAGCATCTCTCCCCCCTCGAGTCTCGACAGCTGCGCTGTGAGATCACGACTGGTGCTCACCACTGCCAACAACAGCAGTATTCGCACATACAGCATATGAACCATCCCACTAGAGTTTTGATCTAGCCGTTTCACCCGGTTGTTTGCGCTGGCAGCAGTGTCGTAGCCTTTATTGGGTGCAGATTTCCTCTGGGTGCACTGCCTCCTAGTGGACAACAAGGGACAGCATTTGGTGAATGTCAAGACCTTCCAGACCTTCTTGCTCAGTGAAGACAAGTTACCGGCCCCACACCTGGACTCAATGACTTTGTCAAGCAACGAGTTTGCCAGAGTACTAACAGAGTTTCTAACCATTATTACACTGCAGTTCTCCACAGACACCCCTAAGCATGGTGTACAGCACCACATTCCCACTCAGGGACCACTGCTACACACCTGAGCATGCAAGCTTTCACCCAATAAACTCCACTTCACCAAGAGGGAGTTCAGGAAAATGGAGGAGATGGGGGATGGGGGATGGGGATCATCTGGCATTCAGACAGCCTGTGGGATGGAGATGGAGGCCATGTAGCGATTACAAAAGGCTCAAAATGCCACCACAGTCAACCACACACCCAGTGCCTCTCATTTAGGACTTTATGATCAGTGTGCCTGGGATACACATCTTCTCCAAGGTCGATCTGGTCCACAGGTATTACCAGATTGCTGTCTATCCCAGTGATGTCCCCAAGACAGCCTTCATCACCCCATTCGGCCTATTCGAGTTCCTGTGGATGTCTTTCAGACTCAAGAATGTGGCACAGACATTCCAGCGGCTCATGGACACTGTGGAGCATGGCATGGATTTCGTCTTCATCTACTTAGATGATACCCTGATCACCAGTCTGAGTGAATATGGCCTGGCCATCAACCCTGTAAAGTGCCAGTTTGGGCTGTCAGCCATTGATTTCCTTGGGCACCGCATCAACTGGCATGGAGCAGTTCCTTTGCTGGTGAAAGTCGAGGCCTTATGCCAGTTTTCCAGGCCCAGTACAGTCAAGGAGCTACAGGAGTTTGTGGGCATGATCAACTTTTATCACCGATTCCTAACATTAGCAGCCCAAATCATGCGACCCCTGTTCGGCCTGATGTCCAACAAGGCCAAGGAAATTACCTGGGACACTGAGTCACCAGTGGCTTTTGAGCAGGCCAAGGGCGCCCTTGCAAATGTCACCCTCCTGGTACATCTGCAGGTGGATGTGCCCACAGCCCTCGTGATTGACACTTCCAGCTCAGCAGTCAGCGCATGCTGGAATAGCTAATTGAGAGTCAGTGGAAATCATTCATGTTCTTCAGCTGCCACCTACAACCCCTGGAGCTGAAATACAGTGCCTTCGATTGGAAGCTGCTAGACACTTTCGGTATTTCTTGGAGGGGCAGGAGTTCACGGTCTTCATGGACTACAAACCTCGCACCTTCACATTCGCCAAAGTGTCGGATCCATGGTCAGCATGGCAGCAATGCCACCTGTCATACATCTTGGACTATACCACCATCGTCAAACACATCTTCAGGACAAACAAAGTCATGGCCGATGCACTGTCTCACATCTCCATGTACTTGGTGCATTCCCTGTCCCCAGGGTTGGACTACATGGCACTCGCTGAGGAACAGCAGCTGGATGAAGAAATGCCAGCCTACTTACTGCACCACAGTCTCGAGCCTGCAACTTGAGCCCAACAGGCAGCAAGCTCCTCTGTGACGTGTCCACAAGCCAAACCTGACCCATAGTTCCAGCCACTTGGAAGCATTGCGTTTTTGATGCACTACATGATTTGGCCAATCTGTCCATTTGAGAAACCATCCAACTAGTGGAGGATAGATTTGCTTGGCATGGCTTATATAAGCAGGTCAGGCACTGGGCAAGGACATGCATACTCTGCCAGACCTGTAAAGTCCAAAGGTATGTGAAGGCCCTCTTCAACCCTTCCAGCTCACACACAGGTTTGAGCATGTCCATGTGGACATCGTCAGTCTGCAGCCAGTCTCCTGGGGAGCAAGATTCCTGTTCACTATGGATGACAGGTTCACCAGATGACCAGAAGCCATACCGCTAGCTGACACATCCATGAAGTCCTGCGCCAGAGCTCTCATTGCAAGCTGGTTTGCACTTTTTGGGCTTGCTGCCAACATCACCTCAGACAGGTGGGGGGGGGGGGGTGGGTTGCAGTTCACATCCAGCCTATGGTTGTCTCTGGCACAGCTACCTGTGACCCAGCTGCACCACACCATGGCTACCATCTGCAGTCCAATGGCCTGGTAGAGCGTTTCCACCAGCATCTGAAGTCGGCCCTGATGGCGCGCCTCCAAGACCCAGATTGCGTGAACGAGTCCCATGGGTGTTTCTTGGCATCTGCATGGCTTCCAAAGAAGACTTCCAGGTGATTTTATACCAGTGGCCTGTGGCACAAAGGAGACATTTGCAGCAGTGCTCACAAGTCTCCGAGAGAAGGTAGGAATACTAACTCCTATACCAACCTTGTGCCACAGTCTGACGCCTTCCTTTGTCCCCAAGGACCTCCAGGACTGTGACTATGCCTTCATCTGCATGGGCATGCACCGGACTCCACTCCAGCAGCCATACAAGGATGCATCAGAACGGAACCATATGTGTCCTTGACATGAGTGGCCATGAGGACACCTTCAATTGACCACCTAAAGCCAGTGCACCTAGACCTGGAACACCCTGTGACCATGCCACCCCCACACCGACAAGGTTGACCACCCAAACTAACTAAAAAGGTGTGGCCATGGACTCTGCACCACGTAATGCTGGTTCAGTGGTGGGGGTGGGTGGTGGGGGGGGGAGTGGGTGGTGGGCAACAGGAAAACTGGCTCACAGAGTCTTGAGCAAATCTGCTGCAGGTTTTACTGAGAGGTCCGGGTGCAGGGCAAGCTTACAGCCTAGTGGCTGATGTCATAAAGGTCCTGGGAGTTGTAAGCATCATTGGGTTCCAAGAGCTTTAAACTCATGTGAGAGTTCTATTAAAATCAGTTAGTTCAACTCTCTTTTGACTCTGTGTGGCTTTTTTTCTTGCTGCATGCCTAGTACAACTACAATGTCTAAATTTTTAAAGAACAATAATGTGGAGTATGTTTAGGGACCACTTATGTGGGGGTTCTGGATAAGTTTGTCCCATGAAGACAGAGAAAAGATTGTAGGAAAAGGGAACTGTGGTTGACAAAATAGGTGAGGCAGCTAGTAAAGATGAAAAAAGATGTATACATTAGATTGAGGAGCAAAATCAGGAAGAGCTCATTAGAATAATATGGTAGCCAGGAAGGAACTTAAGAAAGGACATGAAAGCTAGAAGGGGGTGTGAGAGGGCCTTGGCAGTGGGATTAAGGAAAACTCTAAGGCATTATATGCTTATATGAAGAATAGAAGGATGACAAGGGTGAAGACAGGGCATTTTAAGAATAAAGCGTGTGCCTAGAGGGGGATGCATTGGGGAGGTTCTAAAATGAAAACTTTGTTTCAGTATTTACCAGAGAAAAGGACCTTAGTGAGGTCAGATAGAAGAAGCCTTTGTGTTGGACCATGTTGAGATTAATAAAGAAGTGCTGGATCTTCTTAAATACATTAAGATTGATGAGTCACTAGAACCAGACAAGAGATACTCCAGGCTGCTATGGGAAGGGAGGAAAGAGAGTAAAATAGAAAACTACAAAATATGTTGACACTGAAAATTCTTAATGATTCATCTTATATAGCACTCTGGAGTAAAACTTTTAAGATTCACCAACATCCAAGAGAAGAAATTCTTCTCAGTCTCTGTTGTAATTGAATCAATATGCTCCAAAATTATAGATTCTCCCCACAGGAAGAAATCTGTACTTTCAGCATCAATAAATAAAATAGTTTCTTCATAATGGAGAGCTGCCTTGTTCAATTGTCAAATTATATACCATGATGAATTTCTGATTAAAACAGGAGAAATTCTTCAGAAAATTGGAGATGGTAAAAAAAATGCATTAAATGGTTTATAACTCCTTACTTGACCTTGTCTTTACATTGAAAATAGCCTTCCACAAAGCACAATGGAGTATTGTACTCACTAAAATCTATACCCTCCAGAAAGGCACTTAGACTACATTCTGACCAGTCCCTTCAGATTGAAATGAATATATATATATATATATATATATATATATATATTACAGAGCCGTTGTCATACCCACACTCCTGTTCGGCTCCGAATCATGGGTCCTCTACCGGCATCACCTACGGCTCCTAGAACGCTTCCACCAGCGTTGTCTCCGCTCCATCCTCAACATCCATTGGAGCGCTTTCATCCCTAACGTCGAAGTACTCGAGATGGCAGAGGTCGACAG
The DNA here is from genome assembly GCF_036971445.1 of Narcine bancroftii. NCBI lineage: Eukaryota > Metazoa > Chordata > Chondrichthyes > Torpediniformes > Narcinidae > Narcine > Narcine bancroftii. Next base: position 27,869,501 of record NC_091475.1, read on the forward strand.
CATCGAGTCCACGCTGCTGAAGATCCAGCTGCGCTGGGTGGGTCACGTCTCCAGAATGGAGGACCATCGCCTTCCCAAGATCGTGTTATATGGCGAGCTCTCCACTGGCCACCGTGACAGAGGTGCACCAAAGAAAAGGTACAAGGACTGCCTAAAGAAATCTCTTGGTGCCTGCCACATTGACCACCGCCAGTGGGCTGATATCGCCTCAAACCGTGCATCTTGGCGCCTCACAGTTTGGCGGGCAGCAACCTCCTTTGAAGAAGACCGCAGAGCCCACCTCACTTACAAAAGGCAAAGGAGGAAAAACCCAACACCCAACCCCAACCAACCATTTTTCCCCTGCAGCCGCTGCAACCGTGTCTGCCTGTCCCGCATCGGACTTGTCAGCCACAAACGAGCCTGCAGCTGACGTAGACTTTTACCCCCTCCATAAATCTTCGTCTGCGAAGCCAAGCCAAAGATATATTATATATATATATATATATATATGAATATATGAATATATATATATCGTTTTTTCTGAGTGAAGTATTACTTTCACCACCTTTACTTCGTCTTAGAGTAGCCATTTTCAACTTTTCTCAGCTATGCTCCCCCCCACCCCCCCCCCCCCCGACTCTGTTCAAATTTATGGACCTCCTTCCCAGTGAAGCAGTCAAGTTTTGGTTTCTTCTGCTCTTCTACTGTCTATATAAAAAACATAAAAATATTTATGTTATGTGAGGTGAAAAGAAAACAAGAATTTTACTTAAATGTGCTGTGGCCCGCATTGAGAATGGCTGTTATAGAGGGTATTCAGACTGTAGTTGAGGTTATCTGAAACAAATGCAATTTCACACGATCCAGAAATCTTTCACTATGAATCAGTGCAACTTAAGGTGCATTAAAATACCAGCCCAGTAATAGTCCTTTACTTTTCTGTGCAACAGGAGATTATAGATTTCCAATAAGTTGTTTGAGCTAAATTAGAATGACTTGCCCAATTTTAAATCAAAAATATTCTATATCTATATTCTGTCACCTTCATCAAACAACAACTCTATTTTTTTCAACTTTGCTGTTTGGTAATAAATTTAAAGCAGTTCATGCAAGCATTTCCTTTCTTACTTATCTTTAGCTTGCCAGGGAAGTTAAAAATGTTGAGCCCTTAATATGGAAAATCTTTTGCAATAGTGCAAGTTGGGTGGATATTATTGAACAATCTGCACTTTGTGCCTCATTTTCAGAACATTTGATAAAAACTGAAAACTATTAAACAATAGAAGCTGAAAATCAGAAATAAAAACTAACTGCTGGAAACCTGCTGAATATTTTCAGTACTTCCTGTATGTATAATTGATAAAATTGCTTGTGTGAATTTGACAGTCAGCTTTTAAAAATCAGATGATTGTTTTAATTATGCTGTCAAGTCTTAAGTGTGATGTGCCAATTGGATGTTTCATTGCTGATAATCTTCAGGCAGCAGTTGATGTTTAATCTCAGTAAGAAAATCAGGACAGAGCATGGAGTCCTGTATTACACAAATGCATGTCATTGTATCATTCACTCATTGACCACAAAGATGCTCATGGATATGCAGTGTTAATTTCATAATCTAGATAAAGAAAATGTTATAGATCAGCTGTTAGGTTAAATTATGGTAAGCTTTCAACAGAGTAAAGTGAAGGATCACAATATAAACAATTTAGATTTGTCACCATTTATTAGATCAGCCATACTATTATGCAACTGCTAATAGTTTAATCCCCATGAGTATCTTAATAGAAATGCTTATCCAGAAGAGCTGGCCAAATTGATGGTTTAAAGTCATATATACTCCAAACATGTAAAGTCTACAGATTTACTTCCATAAATAAACCAATGTATTTTTTAAAATCAAATTGGTACTTTCAGGTTACTGTTAGTGAGATTATTTTTTATTTAATTCCAGTTTATTTAATTACTTTAATGTAAATTTCACGGCTGTAAATCTAAGATTCACCATCTCTATCTCTATGTCAGTGGCTTAGAACTCTGAATTTTAGTTCAGTCATGCCATTCTGTGACTGAATGGCATTAGAATAAACATTACTTGTCATACAACAGCCTATGTTGTAATGTAGTTCAATCCTGCTTGAAGATCTGAGGCATAACAAATGTGAGCAAAAGCATTGTTACAGAGGTATGTTGTAAGGAAAACTTTAAAAAGAGCAAGAGATAGAGAAATATGAGAGGGAATCCAAAAGATTGAGGGCTTTTCTATGGACCATTTGAGAATGATCAAGAGCTCAGAATTAAAGAATAGATATCTGAAGAGTAGTGTAGGCATGAGGAAGAATGGAAGCATCTGACAAAGGTGGAGTTTAAAAGAGATGAGGCATTGCCAACATGGAAATCAAGGAAGTGAATCATCCACCTAGTATGTAATGTCAAAAATGTTTGCAGTCTTCAGAAATGAGTTAAGCAAAGAAAATTCCTATTGATTTTAAATCAACTAACTTATAGTTTTTGGGGTCCTGTAAAATTGTTATAACAGAAACAATTATATTTTCTTCATATTATTTTTTTAATGGATTATTACTTTTTCTTAGGATTTGTTAAAAATAAAAGCACAATGCAGTTTTTGATATGCACACAATACAAGATTGATCTCTGGTGTATATTGATTTACAACAATTTGCCTTTAGGGTGGAAAAATGAACAAGTCACTTCTCCCAAGTTTAATCAGACAATTGACTCCTAACCAAGGAGGGTGAATGAATGCTAAGGATGTACTTATGAATACCAATGAAGGATCTAAGGCAAGAGAGAGAGATGAAGAAGCAAAGGGATGTACTTGTACTCCATGCAACAGAATCTTAATTTGTATATGTAAGCACTGTCGCACAAAACAGACAGGCATGCTGTTCTGTGACTTTGTAAAGAGCTGCTTGAAAATTATACCAGATAGGTGTTGGATTTCCAAAGGACATCCAAAGTTTAGTTCTGGTTTCCAACACCTGTGTTTCAGCTGAGAGAAAAGCAGCTGGCAGTTGAAAATAACCCTTGTTGTATCCTCAAGACTCTCGTTGACCTCACCCAAGGTTTCTGTTTTGTGTAAATAAAATCGCAGCTTCTGCTGAAATTATTCTTCAGTGAGAGCTCCTTGCTGCTTGTTTGATTTGATTAATCACCAGCTCACATATACATAATCTGCTCACTCTTGATACAGGTGAGTAATTACTGAAAACTAAGAGGAGGCTCAATCCCAGATATGTGATGGGAGACCAAAATATGGCACTGCATTTCAGAGATTAAAGGCATCTTATATATTTAAGTTCATATTGGTAAATACTTTATTCCTATGTATAGTACATAATTATGTCATGTAAGTAAGTTGAGAAAATAGTCTGAAATAAAAATATAATTTTATTTGAGATCCTTGATTCAAAATTTTATACAATATGATTATTCTTTATTTAATGTTGGATGAAATTACACCATATGATATTAAAGTCAAGTCAAATTGGTTTCTTGCAACATAAGATTAAATTGGAAAACAATAATGTAGCGAAGTCATAAGCCATCTTTTTGAAGGAGATGTGAGAAAATGAGTTGTTTTCCATTACACGTAACATGGGTTGAGTTGTAAATAATGGAAATCTTATTTAGCTTTGTGAGGGAAGATCAACCGGGAATTCTCCAAATATCCTGAAGTTTTTCGTTGGTCCCTTACAACATAATAAGGGACCAATGAATAATTTTCTGCACATTTGGAGAATTCAAAGAGAGGGTCGCTGTGGATTTATCAAAAACAGTTCAAGCCTAGAATGATGGCAAAATGGGTGTTTGCTGGAAAGTAGGAAGGAGGAGTAATATGTTAAAGAAAGGATTGGTTGGATGTGGAATGCTCAGAGACGAGAAAGAAAACATTGTATGGTAGGTGACTAGATTTTTAATAAATGCATTTTTTTTTTAAATAAGAAAATAATGGTTTACTTAGAACCATAAAGAATCTTGATCAAGCTCTCTGTGAAGAGATGGTTAAAACTTTAATTTTTTAATTAAAAAATGGACAAAACAACTACTAAGAAACCAAGACAGCCGAGAACAAAAAATGAAGTTTCTACTGAGCCAGGATCATTGAACAAAAGCCCAAGAGAAGGCAAACCCCAGCAGAGCTGGAGAGTCAGGACAAGAACTAAACATTATTTTGGAGAAAATGGAAAACTTGAGCCACTGATTTGTTGGTGTTGAAAATGTAATGAGAGACATGACTGAAATTAACAAAATCATTGAAGAGTTGATGGAAAGAATGACCCAAGCAAAAACAGACTTGGTAAAAACACAAGAAAAACTAAAAGCTTTGGAGAAAAATGCAAAGCAATGGAAGTCAGACAGACAAGGTCTGCTGGACAAAATCGACCACATGGAGAATTTTAGCAGATGAAATAACGTCCGAACTATTGGTCTAAAAGAAGGAATTGAGGGAAGAGAACCGGTGAACTTATTCAAAACATGGATCCCACAAGTTCTGGGAGAAAACAAATTCAGAAAAACTGCATATTGAAAGGGCTCACCTGACCCTCAGACCTATAAGAGCCAGTGATCAGCGACAATGACCAGTCCTGGTAAGACTTTTGAGTTGCTGGGAATGGGAGACAATTCTGGGAGCAGCATATGAATAGTCTAAGCAAAATAATGGTCTGTCTGAGATTGACCATGAAAAAGTGCTATTTTTTTCAAGATTTTAGTCCTACTTTGATTAAGCAAAGGAAGGAGTTTGATGATTTAAAAAGACAACTGCATTACAAAAACTTGAAATATTTAATTATATACCCTATGACTCTGAAGGTTGAAGTAGCAGAAGGTAATCGGCAATTTTCAAGACTAATAATGAGGTGGGAGACTTTCTGTGAGATTTATGAAAAGTCTAAGGTTGCCAAAGAAGAAGACTGTGAAGAATGTTTACAATAGGACTAAGTAAAAGCTGTACTTTAAAATACATCTTATATTTGTTGTTGAAAAGTAAATTTTATTGAAATGTTTTCAGAGAGCGCAGAAAGAGAAAAAACTTGGGAAAAGTAGTAGCAATGTGGGGACTCCATTATAAAGTGGAGAATGGCTCCCGGAGAGGAGTACCTATAAAAGATGGCGCTAAAGGGAGGGGTTCTTCTTCCTCGAGAGATTCCGTGGACTTTTATCGCATGCTTTCAGGGTTTCCTGTTTACATCACTGTCAGGGCAGAGACACTTTGTGTTTTTTAAAAGGGCAAGATCATTATTATTTAAACAATCAAAAAGATTTTTTATTGTTGAATAGTATTAAACAACATAAATCAATATGGATAGAATGTTAAAATTTATTAGTCTTAATGGCATGAATGGGACAGGGAAGAGGAGAAGGTGTTGGCTCACCTTAAAAAAAAATTAAAGGCAAATACAAGAAATGCATCTTACCAAATCAAAACATGCTAAATTAAAAAGAGGGTGGGTGGGACAAGTAATATTGTCTGCATTTGGCTCAAAGGCAAGAGGAGTAGTGATTCTAATTAATAAAAATATACCAATAATAATAGAAGAGATACTGACTGACCAAGCCAGAAGATTTGTGATGGCACATTGTAAAATTTATGCACAATCATGGACATTTATGAACATCTATGCACCAAATTATGATGATGAAGCCTTTATGAAATTGTGGCAACATACATCCTCATGGTGAACCGGCCCCGCTTGTATTGCCATGTGGCGGGGCAGCCATGGGGAAATGACATCATCAGAGTTTTCTCTCTGACTCCAGCATCCCTTCCAGCGCGCACCCTGGGCAGCGATTATGATGTCACAATGCACCAGGTGACTGAGCTCCTGCTGCCCTTAAAGGGGCATGCTGAATTTGAATAAAAACAGTCATTACCGACCCTCAATGTGGTGGCTGTGTTTCTTCCACTGCTCACACCGCCACAGTGGTGACCCTAACAAGCCCAGATGATTTTCTGGACTCAAAACACCATGGATTCAGCAGAAGTTAACGCTGTCTCCATCAAGCTTCCCCCGTTTTGGACCCACCGACCAAGAACGTTTTTCGGGCAGGCAGAAGCACAATTTCAACTCCGCAACATCTCCTCAGATGCCACGATGTTCTAACATGTCGTGACCACTCTGGACCAAGATACGGCAGCGAGGGTGGACGACATCATCCACCACCCCCCGGCTATGGGCAAGTACACCCCCCTCAAAGACCTGCTGCTTGTAACTTTCAGGTTAACTCCCCAGCAACGGGGTTCCAGGCTCCTTCAACTAAATGGGCTTGGGGACCGTAGTCCATCGGCGCTGATGGACGAAATGCTGGCCCTGGTGGAAGACCACAAGTCTTATTTTCTCTTCCACCAGATATTCCTGGAACAGATGCCGGAGGACATCTAGCTGCTCCTCACAGATGAAGACTTCTTGAACCTGAGGAGAGCAGCAGCCCATTCAGATGCCCTCTGGCGCACGAAGAGGGAGAACGAGGCAGCCCTCAACCAGGTGGCACGATCAGAAGCCAGCTGACCACAAGCCACTCCCAAGACCAAGCCAGAGGAGGGCCAGTCGACCTGGTGTTTCTACCACCAGTGCTGGGGAGTGCAAGTCCGTAAGTGCAGCCAGCCCTGCGGGTTTCAGGGAAATGAACAGACCAGCCACCATTGATGGCTGCGACGGCTGGCCACACAAACAGCCTCATTCATGTGACGAACAGATCCACTGGCTGCCGATTCCTAGTGGACATGGGCTGAGCTCAGTGTCCTTTTCCCCCCACCACCACCCCCCCACACACAGGATTAGAGATTCCCACCTGATCTTGAGGTCCAACCCTGCAGGCGGCCAATGGCTCCACCATCAGGTCCTACTGCACCTGCAGGACACAGATCCAGATCAGGAAGGAGAGGTTTCACTGGAGGTTCATCCTAGCCTCCGTGGGCACCACACTGTTAGGGGCTGACTTCATCAGACCTCACAGCCCTCTGGTTGACATGAAGGGAAAAGGTTGGTCAATGCCCAAATGTTCCACTCCACCCGACTGGACACAGCAGAAGCCCGCAGGCCCGAAATTGCTGCCATAGCCACCGCCAGGGTCGACCTCCTCCACGAATTCCCTGCCATCTTAGAGCCACGTTTCAACGCAGCCCTGCCCCAGCATGGGTTCTTCCACCACATCGCCACACAGGGCCGGCAAGGACAATGTAGTGGTGGATGCGCTCTCCCATCCAGCCATCAACACTCTCGCACCCAGCCTGGATTACGAGCAATTGGCTCAGGCACAGAGGAATGATGCAGAGATGCAGGCCTTGCGGACCGCCATCTCTGACCTCAAACTCGAGGATGTCCGGATGCCCAGTAGCCTGGACATGTTGCTCTGCGATGTCTCAACAGGCACGGCATGCCCGGTGGTCCCGCCGCACTGGAAGTTGAAGGTCTTCAGTCTAATCCACGATCGCACTCATCCAGCGGTAAAGACAACTGTGTTGATGGTCATGGAGTCGTTTGTGTGGCACGGGGTGAAGAAGGAGGTGGCGGAACTGGCCAGGAACTGTACCAGGTGCCAAACCTCCAAGGTCCAGCGACACACACGAGCCCCCATCCAGAACTTCGACCCGGCGGTTCGCAGATTTCAACACATCCATGATGATGTTGTCAGGCCCCTGCCGGTGTCCAAGGAGGCTCGTTAACCTCCTCACGGTGGTGGACCAGGCCACAAGGTAGCCGAAGGCCATCCCGATTAAGAAGGCCTCCATGGAGATGTGTGCCAGGACTCTGGTCAGCCAATGGATTGCCCGCTTCGGAGTCCCGGCACACATCACTAGCGACAGAGGCACAGTTCACGTCTGCCCTGTGGACTCAGATGGCGAAGCTACTGGGGGTCAAGCCTCACCACACCACAGCATGAGGTTCCACAGGCACCTGAAGGCGTCGCTTATGGCCACGCTCTCCAGACCAGATTGGGCGGAAAAACTACCCTGGGTCATCCTAGGGATTAGGATGGCACCCAAAGAAGACTTGCAGGCCTCAGCAGCGAAGATGGTCTATAGCGCACCACTTTCCCTGCTGGGTGAGTTTTTCAGCCCAGACCCTGACACCACAGCCACTGACAAAAACCTGCTGGCGGACTTACGCAGGTGACTGGCCTCCCTAGCTCCCCCACCCCCGGCACGCCATGGCACCTGTCCATTTCATCCCAAGGAGCTCGACTCAGCCCAGTTCATTTTTGTGCGGAGGGGACCACAAGGTGCACCGCTACAGTGACCGTATGAGGGGCCATACAAAGTCTTGCACCGATCCGGCAGAACCTTCACTGTGGACGTTGGGGGAGAGAGAAACTTTTTACGGTGGATCGTCTGAAGGCGGCCCATCTGGACTTATCACAGCCGGTGCAGACGGCCACGCCCAAGTGCTGGGGCCGGCCACCAAAGTGACAGGACGTGTAGCCGGTTCTGGGGGGATTGTGTGGTGGCACACATCCTCATGGTGAACCGGCCCCCCTTGTATCACCACGTGGCGGGGCAGTCATGGGGAAATGATGTTGCCAGAGGTTTCTTTCTGACTTCAGCATCCCTTCCAGTGCTCACCCTGGGCAGCGATTATAATATCACAATGCACCAGGTGACTGAGCTCATGCTGCCCTTAAAGGGGCTTGCTGAATTTGAATAAAAACAGTCATTAATGACCTTCAGTTTGGTGGCTGTGTTTCTTCCACTGCTCACACAGCCACAAAATTTGTTGTTTTTTTAAAAAAACTGCAGAGGGAAGACAAAATATATTGGTTGCAAGAGACTTCAATTTATGTCTGGATCCAATACTCGATAAATCAGCCGAATCAGTGACAAGGGTAAAAGCTGCAAAAACAACACAATCATTTGTGAAGGATTTATATTTGATTGATATATGGAGCCAGCTTAACCCCATAGAAAGATGGTCTACTTAAGGGTACATGATTCACACACAAGAATTGATTTGTTTTTAATGTCTGCCCAATTAAAAAGAAGAGTGGTAAATACAGAATATTTGGCGAGACAATAATGGTGAATGATATTCCGATCATTCACCATTAACTTTTAACTATTGCCTTAATGGAAAAACAACAATGCATACAGATGGTGTCTCAATCCAACCATAACCATATAATCATATAACCATTTACGGAGCGGAAACAGGCCATGTTGGCCTTTCGAGTCCGCACACTGTTGAAAAGGAGTTTATTAAGAGACAGAGAGAACTATTCTGTGAACCTAATTTTTCTTCTACTGATAATAGCTTTTTAATATGGGATACATTTAAAGCTTATCTAAGAGGACAAATTGTTTCCTATACAAATTTTTTTTTAAGAGAATATGCAACAGAACTAGATGGTCTAGAGCAGGGGTGTCAAACTCAAATTCACGGAGGGCCAAAATTAAAAACTTGGACTAAGTCGAAGGCCGAACTAAATATTTATTGAAAATTTTCAACAACATCTGCATGTTTTCTCTTCTTTCAACATATGTAATGTTAAACTTTTTCTTATTAAAATAAATGTTTAATAATAGTTTTGGATAAACTCTTTCCAGAAGCATTAACAAATGAGAAATAAAATATTCAATAAATAATATTTCTCTATAGAGGATTTGTCAAATGTTGCTAGTGTGCTGTCGAATAGTAAAATCTGAGGGCTATTGAGAATGTGGGAGAATAACATGATTCCTGAAACAATCAAATGGGTGACTGATTGTGGGCATGAACTCTAGCAGGGTTATTTGCCATGCCTTTTTTCCAATGGTTCCGGGCGCTGGGAAGCGGCCTTGGCTTCCCCTGACACCGGCCAGGCCCCAAAACAAGAGTCCACGGTGAGACCCTGCAACGTAAACAGAGGAGGTGGGGGCGATTAGCAGGCTGATGTCAATGCATTCTGGGATTTGTTGTATTACTGTGCATGCGCTATACTGGCGCGGCGGCCAGCGGGCCAACTCTAATACATTTTTGAAATGATCTTGCGGGCCAAATATAATTATATCACGGGCCAAATTTGGCCCGCGGGCCATAGTTTGACATGTGTGGTCTAGAGCAGTGTTTCTCAATCTTTTTCTTTCCATTCACATACCACTTTAAGTAATCCCTATGCCATTGGAGCTCTGTGATTAGTAAGGGATTGCTTAAGGTGGGAAGGGAAGGTTGAGAATCATTGCTCTAGACCCAATTGTTACTGAAGAATTTTGCTTGAGAAAAATTGTAATTGGCTCATTCCCTTTGGAGTTATGAAACCATGCACATAATGAGTCAATTATGTATGATTAAAACAGTGGTTTTCAAACTTTTTCTTTCCACCCATGCTGTTGTCGAGGCATTGTCATTTGTGCCAGCATAGCACAGGGGTTTCTCTTTGCTGCCCGTAGCATGTCTACTTGGGCAGCTATCTTTCTGGGGTCATTGAAACCTTCTTCTGCAATGAACAGCCGGATGTCTTCAGGAAGCTGCTCCATAAAGATCCACTGAAACAGCAGGCAAGAGGTGTGGCCATTGTTGAGAGCAAGCATGTTGCTTATGAGGGTGGAAGGGGCCCAAACTGTTTATATGCAACATAGGGGCCGCGTATTTGTGCTTCGAGAGCCCAAACGTGCTGTTTAGTAGCTCCTTGATGGCCACATAATTCCCTTGCTCTGGAGACTGCTGAAGGAGGTCAATGATCCAAGTCATGGTGTCCTGGTCAAGGGCACTTACTACATAGTAATAGCGTGTGTTGTTGGTGGAGATCTGGCAAATGGCAAACTGTGCCTTGGCTTGCTAGAACCACACCTGTGGTTGCACTGTCCAGAAGCCCCGCAGCTTCAATGATACTACATTGATTGCAGGCTGATTCTCCTATCGTTGAGTCTGAAGTATCGTTTGGACCAGTCGGGGTCACCATTGTAGCACACTGCTACAGTTATAGCTCAGGGTTATTGCTCAAAAAAAAGAGGCTCACACCGAGAGAGTGCAGTCGACACTGAGTTTATTCATCTATCCACTCTAGCTTTTATAGGCTAGCTGCTGCATCACCATGGGTATGGCTTGTGATCTGCCAGCTGCAGATTGGTTGCCTTGTGATTTGCTGTTCTGGATTGGACCCCCTGTGATCTGCTACTGGCGATTGACTGGTTTGGCCTCTGCAGCCTATGGTAATGGGCCACTTAGCTCACATGTTGTCTGTTTGATCACTGTGTTCAACGGCCTTTTCCTGTGTTGGCCTGCAGAGTAGGCCACGGGCCACTACAGGATAATAATAAATGCTGCTATAGAATAAATGCAAGTGACTTCCCCCATATAAAATTTTTGATGGTCAACATAATTGTGAGCCCTGATGATGTGTGGATTTATATTGTGAAAGGGATGGGGGAGGGGTTGCTTTGTTTTGTATTTTTTTTGTACAGATATCGTTTTATATACAAATATGCTTGCTTTCAGAGACTTCTCTTTGATGGTAGTATTTAGGCAGTAATCCTGGATTTGTTCAAAACCTGGTCACCATGATTAGGTGGCGGGCCTGCATCCTGACCTTGCCAAGCAAGTTTTGGATCATAATCTTTACCATCATAGATTGCGTCAAAGAATTTCTTGAACCATTGAACAAAGTCAAAATTATCTGGAAATTTCCCTTTTACTAGTTTATCATCTGGGATAAATTTGTCCACACCCATTCTCTTGAAGGCTGCTTGCAAAAGCTTGAAATTGTGAATATATTCATGTTCCAGTTTGGCCTGAAATTTTACCTTTTTCAAGCCAACACACCCTGGTAAAGGCATATCCATAAACTGGCGATATACTGCACCTGTACACAGCTGTTCAATTTTTGTGTAGCTCATTGAAGAGAATCCAAGCCAACATCATGCCAGCTTAGGTTGTCACTAGTAATTGATGTAGAATGAACGTTTACTGCCATTTTTTAAAATCGGCGCACCTTAAGATATCTTGCTCACCTCCTCCCTCTTCCTTTTTTTAAACCTGACCGGATCTGATGCTCGGACTCCCTCATACGTGACAGCCACTAATTCAAATTCAAACATATATATTTAATATTGGAGAGTTTTTCTATGTATATTTATGAAAAAAACTAAACTAAAATATTTTTAAAAATTGAAAAGAATCTTGAACTTATTTTAGTCACTTGTGGTAAACATGTGCAAGAGTATTATCTGCCAATTTGCTCCCCTACTGCACATTCCTTTCAATAACAAATGAGAATAAGACTAGAAGTAGTTTTCTCCCAGCTGTTTAGTGCCAACAACCAAATATGAAATTTCTCCCTGAAAATCTTTCTGCAGTAAGAGGCTATTTAGCACAACATTCTTGAACTGCTCATTTGAAGGGGTAAATTTTAGAGATCTTGAAGAAAGTGAAGTAATTCAAAGGCCAATGTGACATTAACACTTGAAAATCACATTCAACAAGGCTTTTGTATGTTTTGCCTCAAAGTGCTTGCCAGACATTGAAGTCCCATTGAAAATTGAATTTGATTTGCCATAAGCAGTTAATGGCTGGGATTTACTTTTATCTATTGTTAATAATTTTCTAAAAATAAAATAAAATATACAAATAAAAATTGGACCTTGCCTGCCACAGCATTCCTGTCTTGTTTTATTGTGAAATATCAGTATGGATACAAGACAGGTCCACATCTTCTTGTCTCATAATGCAAGGAACAGTGAGCAGTACAAGTTAATACTACAAGCACTGAAAATCATCTTATCATTCTCAAGCCTGATGTAGAGCTTATTGTAGCTTCACATAATCCTGTCAAAATGCAATGAACAAAGATGTTGGGTTTTCATTTTACTCTATTTTCATTAATTCAACCCCATTTTAAAATTGGAATTTAGCCATTTGACCCCCTCACTGATATCTAATCAAGGGAGATTTGTGCAGAAATTGCAGAGGGATTGGGACCAGTGGGAAAAATGGGCTGCAAAATGGCAGATGGGATTTAATGCAGAAAAGTGTGAGGTGTTACATTTTGGAAAGACCTACTAAGGTAGGACATAGAGAGTCAACTGTAGGGCACTGAAAAGTGTGGTAGAACAGAGGGATCTGAGAATAAAGAAACTGTACTTAATTCCCTGAAAGTGGCGTCACAGGTAGATAGGGTTATAAAAAGATCTTTTGGTACAGTGGCCTTCATAAATCAAAATAATGAATAAAGGAATTGGGATATTATGGTAATGTTGAATGAGACAGCGGTGAAGCAAAATTTAGAGAAGTGTGTACTAAACTACAGGCAAGATATCAAAACAATTGAAAGTGTGCAGAGAAGATGTTGCTGGGTCTTGAGAAATTAAGTTACAGGGAAATCTAAACCAGGTTTGGACTTGGACTTTATTCTCTGGAGCATAGAAGAATGAAGGGAGATTAGATAGAGGTATACAAAATTACAGTTAGTATGGATAGAGTAAATTAAAGAAGCTTTTTCCACTGAGGCTAGATGAGATGCAAACCAGAGGACATGGGTTAAGGGTAAAAGGAGAAAGGTTTAGGGGGAGGAATTTATTCACACAGAGAGTGGTAAGAACATGGAATGAGCTGCCAGCTGAAATGGTGAATGTGGGCTCAATTTTAACGTTTAACTGAAATTTGGACAGGAAAATAGATGAGAGGGGTATGGATGGAGATGGACTACGAGCAGGACAGTGGGATTAGGTACAGACTAAAAGGGCTGAATTGCCTGTTTTCGATAGTGTAACGTTCCATGATTCTATATCATGATGATTATAATTGATGTTATTACTTGTAGAAGTTCCAATCCAATTAAACTAGGAAGTCACAGCTTCCTGAGGCAGGTATTGTTGATGTAACAACTAAATGTGAAGAAGTTAAAACAAGGCTTTTATTTGTAGATTTGAGTAGGAAAGCATATCACTACATATCAATTACAGGCCGAGTTTACGATCTTCTGGTGCAAAATTGATTGCTTCCCTCCTGAAATATTACTTCAATAACTTTGAGCAGCTTCTTAGACAAATATCATGGGGTCCTTACTTTTTTAACCTGTTGTTTGTATTTTCATATTTCATATCTGTATGTTGTATTTTTGCTTTGTAGATGGCTTTTCAAGTCAAACAGACTTTCTGGGTTCTACTCCACACCACAAAGTCTGAAAGATTAGTCTAAATAATGTTTCTGCATTCATCAGTACACTGCAAGGTCATTCTCAGTGATTTTGAACACAGAATATCATTATCACAGGAGCAGCAATGTCAAAAATCCAGCCAGACTATGAACAATATTAGTGCCTTTTCTAGACAAATTTGACATGTAAAATCTTTGACATAATATTAAGAATGAATGGTAGTTTTGTCTCCACATAGATTTTTTTGTTCTATTTTATACCTAATAAAAAGAGGTCAAGTTCAGGTCAGATAAGAAAAATTGGCTTGATGTAAATTGGTCAACAAACTGAACAAATCTCATTTACACCAGATAAGTTAATATACATTTAGGGTATTATTCTGTATTCTCTTTGAAACATTCATAGGTTTCACAGCAGCTGCATTCATTTATAGCTCTATACTCAAAATTGTATGGTTCATGGTTTGTTTATACAGTAATTTAGTTACCTTTTAAATAATTCCCCGCTCAATCTCCAGCTCCACAGTCCCCTCAAATGTAAGTTTACCTTCACTGATGAACCCAAAATGCATGAAAAAGCGGTGGTAGACCCTCCTGTTCAACCATTTCTTGAGGAAATAGTGCTTCCTTCATATTATTAGTAAAAAATTTCACTAGAGCTGATAGTGCTTTTGTGGTAATTGATGCTCTTGACCTTCCTCCACAATTCAAGAAGTTATTTTAGTAAAATTAGTTATTTACTCTAGTTTACTTATAGTGAATGGTACAATGATGAACTATTGGTAAGGAGATAAATAATATGTCCTGTACTAAAAACGCTGATTCAGCCAGAACTCAACAGCTTTTTGAGAACAGTAACGTAATCACCCATCCAGACAAGTTGTTCCAAACTATTATTCCTTTGACATGAGCTTCATAGATGATGGAGGTTTGATTGCAATCAACAATGGACTTCAGAGAACACAGTTTCTCTTTCCTCTTGCCTTAATATTGATATAGTCAGTCCATTAATGTTGACCCTGAAAATATTGATGGTAATTTATAGTAATTAGAACTCAGGGAGAGATGCTTGTCAAAATTAACATAAAGTGGAAGACTACTTTGGCTTCCTGACATGGAGCCTTAAATTAACTCCTTGTATTATTCAACGACTGCTCTAATTTGTTGTTTCATTTTTGGAGAAGTTCTGAATAAACCTCACCTCATCATCAGCAAAACAATCATACACATTCCTTCATATTCTCAAGGTTTGCAGGTTGGTCTCTCAAAAACATGATCATTGTCTGTAACTAGAGAGCATGCTCCTTCATGGCCTTTTCCACTTTATTAGCCAGGATGTCACCTGATCATCACTGAGTAGGTTATTATGGAAACAGGAATAAAATACTGCAAATCTAAAACAAAAACAATGTGCTGAAAATTCTCAGAAGGTCAAACAGTGCTTGTGGGGAGAGAACTATTTCAGAGCAATGCCCTGTTGTTGGCACTGATGAATTCTTATTCAGTAAAAGTAGGCTCTGCCCACTAACTAAGTATAGATTAAGGAAGCCTCTCACATAACATGTTCTCCTCCTTTTGTCGATCTGGATGCTGAGACCCACAGCAAAAAAATCTAGTCTCCATAATTAGTGTCAACCAAAAGTTTAATTGAAGGCCTGAAATCGTTATTTTGGACCACACTGAATAGCTGGAAGAAGATGCACTGATATAAAAAAAAATGAAAGCTGACATTGCTGTTTGCAAGAGTCTCATTTAACAGAGAAGGAACATCAGAAATTAAAAAGAGATTGGGTAGGTTTAACTAAAGCAAGAGGAGTTGTGATATATAATAAGAAGACTTTACTTGTTAAAATTCAAAAGATGGTTACGGATCCTTCGGGGAGATTTCTTTTGATTTATTGTCAAATTTATTCTGAAATGTGGACACTTATGAGTATTTATGTACCAAATATGGATGATGAAGGTTTTATTTATGATACTTTTATGCATTTAACTGAAGCTCATGAGAATGTTTTGATAGGAGGGAATTTTAATTGTTAACTTGATCTGATGTTGGATAAGTCAGTAAGATCAGTAGTTAAAGTAAAAGTGGCAAAATTATTTTGAGTTTAATGTTTGAGATTCATCTAAATTTTAATATTAACACTTTGTAAATATGGGCTCCATATTTCACAAAATATATGATATTTATCTCTTAAATTGTAAGTAATTTTCTCAAGTGGAATACAACTCCGAACTTCTGCATACCATCTATCCATTCCCAAATAAATATCTGATGTCCAAGTTACAGCAATACATTTTATAGCTATTCCCAAAGCAATTTGAATAAATTTTACTTGATACATATTCAATTTTAATTCCTTTAACATCTCACAGTAAAAATGACATTGGATCCTGTGGGAATCTAACTCCAGTTATTTGTTCTAATAAATTACCCAAATCAAGCCAAAAAGGTTTAATTGTGGAAAACTGCCAAGTCGAATGCAAAAAAAACCCAACTTCCTGTCCACATCTAAAACACAAATCTGAATAAATATAAATCATATTATGTAACTTTTGTGGTGTTAAATATAATGATGAATAAAATTATTTTGAACTAACCGATATCTCACATTTATTGTAATTTTCATACTCTTTCTACATATCTGAACCTATCTACATTCATTTAATTGCTTATTTAAATCTACCTCCCATTTATATTTATTTATGAATTCCCTCTTTTTGAGCCTTCTTTTGTACATTTATACATCTCTGAAATAAATCTCTTTACATCTCTATTACTTAATAATAGTTCTACTCTGTCTCCTGTGGGGTAATACTAAATCAGGACCAAAGATTTCACAAAGATATCTCTTATCTTGATATTAATAAAATTTTGTATTTTCCAATATGTTAAATTTTCCTTCATTCTACTAAAAGTAATACATTTCCCAGCTTCAAAACAATCTTTAATTTTCTTAATACTACAACTTTTCCAAATTAAAAAAAAATATTTTCCATAGAAAATGGAATGTCTAATTTTAAATAACAGTATTCTTCCCAACATTAAACCTCTTCCTCCAATCTCTTTATTAATTTTATTCCAAAGTTCAATTAAATGTTTCATTATCGGTGATTCTTTATTTGCTATTAACAACCTTGTATTCCATTTATAAATAAAGTGTTGTGGATAGGTTTCTCCTATTTTATCAAGTTATAGCAGAGGCCGACAGCATCGAATCCAAGCTGCTGAAGATCCAACTGCGCTGGGTAGGTCATGTCTCCAGAATGGAGGACCATCGCCTTCCCAAGATCGTGTTATATGGCGAGCTCTCCACTGGCCACCGAGACAGAGGTGCACCGAAGAAGAGGTACAAGAACTGCCTAAAGAAATCTCTTGGTGCCTGCCACATTGACCACCGCCAGTGGGCTGATATCGCCTCAAACCGTGCATCTTGGCACCTCAGTTCGGCGGGCAGCAACCTCCTTTGAAGAAGACTGCAGAGCCCACCTCACTGACAAAAGACAAAGGAGGAAAAACCCAACACCCAACCCCAACCAACCAATTTTCCCTTGCAACCGCTGCAACCATGCCTGCCTGTCCAGCATCGGACTTGTCAGCCACAAACGAGCCTGCAGCTGACGTGGACATTACCCCTCCATAAATCTTCGTCTGCGAAGCCAAGCCAAAGAAGAAGATATGTACACATGCTGGAACACTACTTAACTTGTACCAGCCTGCGGGCCAACACATGGCGATCAAACAAACAGCATGCGGGATGAGACACCCGCTCCATTAGGCTGCAGTAATAGCAGTTGAATTAACCAATCACTGCCAGCAGATTGCAGGAGGGCCAATCCAGGCCCGTGGATCTTGGACAGCTAATTGGAAGCCAGCCCCGCTCAAGCCACACCCCAGTGATGATGCAGCCGGCTGCCTATATAAGGCAGACTGCAACCCAATAAAGTCAGTGTCAATAACCCTCCCTTAGTATGAGAATCTTCTTTTTTTAACCTTGAGCTATAACCACATTATACCTCAAACTATAACCGTAGTGTCCCTGGTACAAACTCATATATTGCATTAGTAAATCTCAATTATGCTGCTTTATAATAATTCATAAAATTAGGGAGCTGTAAATCATATTTCCACTACAATTTATTCAAA
Organism: Narcine bancroftii; assembly: GCF_036971445.1. Taxonomy (NCBI): domain Eukaryota; kingdom Metazoa; phylum Chordata; class Chondrichthyes; order Torpediniformes; family Narcinidae; genus Narcine; species Narcine bancroftii. The sequence goes on from NC_091475.1 coordinate 27,887,717, forward strand.
GAAACCCTAGCTATTTTTTCTTTCCAGACAAATTTTCTAACACAAACATTTAATTCCTTAAAAAAATTTTGAGAAATTGAAATAAATATTGTATTCAAGGAAAAGCATTCATCTTAACACAATTTTCGCTACCATCAAAGTAATAGATAACATACTCGATTTTTTCCAAATCTGCTTTAATTTTCTTTAATAAAAATAAATAATTTAAATATTTTTGTCAAATCTGATTGCACACAAATACCTAAATATTTTATTCCAAGATTCAATTACTTCCTTACATTTCTGATCGTCTCCATTAACTAAAGACATAACCTTACTCTTCTCCCAATTTATTTTATATCCAGATATAATTCCATATTCTTTTATTCTAATTTTAAGTTGTTGCAAAGATTTTAAAGGATCTGTTAAATACATCAAAACATCACCTGCAAATAAATGTATTGTAGTGGCGGATACACTGCTAACTGAAGGATCACACAACCAGAAAGGTTGAGTTCAGTGAGCAAAACTGATTTATTGCAGGCTACCTGGCTGGTCTTGTACTTCCAGCCCGGACCAGGCTGAGAACCGTGCTGGGGGGCCCCGACATCACCGGGGCATCACGTGCGTCGCCAATCGTGGGCTTCTGAGCCCGGTGCTGAGGTCGGGAGGAAACCCCTGATGGCACCATTTTGGCTGGTTGCCCCGCCGCGTGCATGACAAGCGGGGCCGGTTCACCTGCTTAATGGCATACCGCCATATAGCCCGCCCCCAGAACCAGTGCCAATGTCATTTTTTGCCGGGCGGCCTCGCTTATTGGGTTGGGCCACAACTACTGGCTCGGTGGGGTCGAGGTGGGCTGGCTTTAACCTGTCCACTGTAAACAATTCCCTTTTACCACCGATGTCCAGTGTGAAAGTGGATCCCGAATGCTGGACGACTTCGTATGGTCTTTGTAGAGGTGCTGTGGACGGGCCCCTCCTGATAAAAACGTACTCTGAAGAGTACAGCTCACTGGGGTCGTAAGATGCCTATGTGTCGTGTCTAGGTGGCGGTGGAAGTCCGGTTGTGAAGGAGTCCAACTGGGCCCGGAAGCAGGGTAGTAGAGCATGCGGTGACTGCTGGGGGTTGTGAGGTGCGTTGACGAACTCACTGGGTAGGGCTAGTGGTGCACCGTAGACCAGCTCGGCTGATGACACCTGTAGGTCTTCTTTGGGTGTCGAGCAGATGCCCAGGAGCAGCCAAGGCAGCTCGTCCACCCAGTCAAGGCCGGTGAGGTGGGCAATAAGTGCCGACTTAAGGTGGCGGTTCAATTGCTCGACTAGCCCATTGGCCTGTGGGTGATAGGCCGTGGTGTGATGTAGCTCGATCCCCAGCCTGTGGCAAGCTGTGCCCAGAGCGCGGAGGTGAACTGGGCACCCCAATCACTGGTGAGGTGGTTCGGGACGCCGAACCGGGCAACCAAACTGTTCAAAAGCGCTCAGGAGCAGGAGTCTGTAGAGGCATTGGGATCGCCTCAGCCCAACAAGTGGTGTGGTCTACCACTGTGAAATGGTAACAGTTACCTCAGGAAATGGATAAGGGTCCAATGACGTCCACATGTATGTGGCCGAACCGTTCCCGGACATGTTCATAATCTTGTACAGGCGCTCTAGTGTGCCTGTGTACCTTGGAAAGCTGGCAATGGGTGCAGGTTCTGGCCCAGTCTGCAATCTGCTTCCGAAGCCCATGCCAGATGAAACATTCTGCCACCATACGGACCATGGACCTGATGGAAGGGTGGGAAAGGTCATGGATATGATGGAAGACTTGCCTGCGCCACTGCTGGGGAAATCACTGTTCGCGGGGTGCCCATGGAGATATCGCACAGGACGGTGCCCTCATCACGATGAGTCGAGAGGTCCTGGAACCGCTGGCCCATGATGACAGTCCTGAAAGCCCCCATCTCCTCATTGGACTTCTGGTCCCAGGTGAGCTGGTCAAAGTCGAGGCTGAGTGTCAGCGCACAAATGACCGGCCGTGAGAGTGCGTCGGCAACCACGCTGTCTTTCCCCGCCTTGTGCCGAATGTCGGTGGTGAACTCCAACACGAAGGAGAGGTGATGCTGTTGGCGGGCTGACCAGGGATCTTTTGCTATAGCGAGTACCTGAGTGAGGGGTTTCTGGTTGGTAGAAATGATGAAAGGCCTCCCTTCAAGAAATAATGGAAATGTTGCACTGCCAGGTACATGCCCAGCAACTCATGATCGAAAGCGCTATACTTGTGCTCTGGCGGGCGAAGTAGTCGACTAAATAATGCCAGTGGTTTCCACTGTCTGTCCACCTGCTGCTCCAGGATGGCGCTGACAACTGTGGCAGAGGCATCGAAGGTGAGCGCCATATGCAGGTTGGTGCGTGGGTGGACGAGCAGGGTAGCCTTCACGAGAGCATCTTTCATGGCTTCGAATGCCCTGCTGGCCTCTGGAATCCAGGCGAGTGTCTTGTCTTTGGCTGCGATGAGGGCAAAGAGCAGCTGCATGACGCGCGCAGTGCCTGGAATGAAGCGGTTATAGAAATTGACCATACCCGCAAACTCCTGTAGCCCCTTGAGTTTGTCCGGGAGTGGGAACTCTCTGACCTCAGCGACCTTCATAGTGGCAGGTGTAGCTACTTCGGCCATGATGGTATGGCCCAGGAACTGCATGGACTCTTTCCCGAACTGGCATTTGGCCGGATTGATCGTTAGGCCGAAGTTGGCCAGTCGGGAGAAGAGACTAGTGTTGTGCCCGGTCTCTGCTGGCGATAAGGATGTGGTCCAGGTAAATGAATACGAAATTCAAATCCATGCCCACTGTGTCCATAAGGCGCTGGAAGGTCTAGGCGGTGTTCTTGAGCCCGAATGGCATACGTAGGAACTCGAACAAGCCAAAGTGGGTGATGATGGCCATTTTGGGGATGTCCTCGGGGTGCACCATGATTTGGTGATACCCGCGCATCAGGTCGACCTTGGAGAATACCCTTGTGCCATGCAGGTTGGCCTTAAAATCCTGGATTTGAGGGATCGGGTAACGGTCAGGTACTGTCACGTCATTAAGGCATCGATAAGCTCCGCAGGGGCACTAGCCGCTGGAGGCCTTTGGGACCAGGTGGAGTGGTGAGGCCCAAGGTCTGTTGGAGTGTCGAATGATACCCAGCTCCTGAAGATGCGTTAACTCTTCCTTCGCTATCTGGAGTTTATCTGGCGGGAGCCGGCATGCCTTGGCATGGACCGGCAGGCCTTGGGTGGGGATGTAATGAATCACCACATGGCGTGGTGAGGCGGCGGAGAACTGCAGCTTGAGGAGGGACAGGAACTCATCTAGGATACGCTGGAACTCATCCTTGGGCGGGCTGACCATGGCCTTCTGCAGTTGCTCTGTGCGGTAGGCGTTGAGGCGAATGGATTGGAAGGTATGGGCATCTATCTACCAGTCACCTACCTCGAATGTCAACCAGGAGTTCATGGGCGAGGAGGAAATCGACACACAGGATGGCGGTTGGGAGGGACGAAACGGTGAACCTCCATGAGAACTTCAACTGGCTGATCTGGAAGTAGACGGTCTTGTTTCCATATGTTTGGATCTCCGTTGAATTGGCTGCATGGAGGGGAGGTCCTCGAGGCTGCTTCTGGGACTCAATGGCTGATCTGGGCCCCGGTTTCGATGAAGAAGCGTCAGCCGCTGACTGAATCCCACAGATAGAGAAGGCTATATTCTTGGCCAGCTACCGCAGCCATTAACATTGGCCGGCCTGCTCATTTCCCTGGAACGAGCAGGGCTGATGACACTTCCGAGCCTTGGCTCCCCAGCGCTGGTGGAAGAAGCAGAGGCCTGAAGTGGATGGCTTGCTTTTGGCTATGCTCTTTGAGGCTCCTGCAGGGGCCGGGTGTTCCACCGCAGCACTAGAGGAAGGCTTGACATGGTCATGTCCATGATTCATAACCTGTTGGACTGCTGAACATTCCAGGAATTGTTCGAGCCATAGCTCCTGAGCCTTTTGAGTGACCTTCCTAGAGTTGACCAAGCTCTCCTGGGACAGTAACGGCAGGATGTCTTCAGGCAGATGGTCGAGGATGATGCGCTCAAAGAGTGGGCAGTTGGTATGATCACCCATGAGTGTGAGCATCTCGTCCATCAACTCGATTGGAATTCTGTCCCCGAAAGCATTGAGGTGCAGCATCCGAGCAGCCTGCTGGCGCCTGGAGAGGCCGAGGGAGCCGGTGAGCACCCACTTGATGGTCCCATACTTATCTTTCGTGGGTGGGTGCTGAACGAGGTGCAGCACTTGTTTGGTGGTGGCCTGGTCTAGGGCAGCGACCACATAGTAAAACTTGGTCAAATCCGATGAAATTTGACGGAGGTGAAACTGACCCTCTGCGTGGCTGAACCAGGTCTTAGGGTCCTGAACCCAGAAGTCAGGAAGCTTGATGGCTATAGAGTTGATCAAAGAGTCGTTCATGTTGGGTTCAAAGACATTTGAACCTGTCGGGGTCACCAGTTATAGCAGCGGTTACACTGCTAACTGAAGGTTCGTACAACTAGATGGGTTGAGTTCAGTGAGCAAAAACTGATTTATTCCAGGCTGACTGGCTGGTCTTATACTCCCAGCCCGGACCTGGGCTGAGAACCACGCTGAGGGGCCCCAACGTCACCAGGGTGTCAAGTGGGTCACCCAGCGTGGGCTTCTGAGCCCGGTGCTGAGGTCAGGAGGAAACCCCTGATGGCACCATTTTGGCCGGCTGCCCTGCCATGCGCATGACAAATGGGGTCGGTTTGCCTGCCTAATGGCGTACTGCCACAGTATTTTATATTCTTCTTTTTTCACCTTAATATCCACAATGTTTAAATCCTGTCTTATTAATGCAGCTAACAGTTATATTGCTAAAACAAATAAAGCTGGTAACAATGGACAACCTTGCCTACTTGATCTCATTAATTCAAAAGATTGAAATCTGTCCTTTTGTCACTACTTTTGCAATAGGGTTTTATACATCATTCTAATCCAATCTATAAAAATTGAACCCAATTTACCTTTTTCTAAAACTTTAAAGAGGAAATCCCATTCTAATATGTCAAATGCCTTTTCAGCATCCAAAGTAACTGCCACACTCAGGTCTCCCCTTTTTTGAACCAAATGTATTAAACTAAGAAGTCTCGCTACATTATCTGCAGATTTCTGATCTTTAACAAATCCAGTTTGATCCATATTTATTAATTTCGGTAAATATTTTGCCAATCTATTTGCTAATGTTTTAGTTAATATTTCATAATCATCATTTAATAATGAAATTTGTCTATAAGATGCTGGTTTCATTGGATCTCTATCTTTTTTTCAGAATTACTGTAATAATTGCCATTAAAAAGGATTCCAGCAGAGAATGTATCTTCATAGCATAATTTAACACCTTCATAAATTGAGGTATTAAAAGATCTTTAAATTTCTTATAAAATTCTACAGGAAATCTGTCTTTTCCTGGCATTTTATTATTATGCATTGAACTAATTTTCTCACTAAATTCCCTTACCGTAAATATTACATTCAAATCTTTCTGTTCCCCAACATTCAGACTAGGTAAAGTAATTTGAGATATTAATTTACCAATCTTATTTTCATCATGATTCCAAATGATATAATTCAGAATAAAATTCCCTGAATATATCATTTATGTCTTGTGGTTTATATGTAATGGTCCCCTAAGATTTTTTAAACTGCATTAAAGACTCTATATATCTGTTCAGCTTTAAATTGTCATGCTAAAACTTTATGAGCTCTTCCTCCTAATTCATAATATCTCTGTTTAGTTCTTTGAATTAATTTTTCTGTTCTATAAGTCTGGATAGTATTATATTGACATTTCTTATTAATTAATTGTTTTTTTTCATTTCTTCAGAAGGATTATTTTGTAGATCTTTTTTCTAATTTAACTATGTCCTGTTTGAATTGATTTGTCTCTATTATATATACCTTTTTAATTTTAGCTGAGTAACATTATTTGACCTCTTATATATACTTTTAATGCATCCCAAATAGTACATTTATTATCTATTGAATTAAAATTAACTTCTAAACATAATTGAATTTATTTTCTTATAAAATCACAAAAATCTACTTTCAATAATATAGTATTAAACCTCCATCTATATGCTATATTTCTTTCCTCTAAAGTTGAACATATAAATAAAAATGGTGAATGATCAGGAAGTATTCTTGCTCCATACTCACCTTTAGTAATCCTTCCTTGTAACTGTGCCGATAATAAAAAAAATCTATTCTCAACTAAGAATCATGTTTATGCGAATAAAAAATTAGTCTCTTTCTCTAGGATTCAATCTTCGCCAAATAGCAACTAAATTTAATTGCTTCATAAAATTTAATATAGCCTTCACCGCTTTAGCTCTTATTACCATTTTAGTTGATTTATCCAGTAATGGATCAAGACAACATTTAATATTTCCTCCTATTAAAACCTTTTCCTGCACTTCTGTTAAGAGTAAAAAATTATTCTTTATAAAATCTTTGTCATCTACATTTGGTGCACAAATATTCATAAGTGTCCACATTTCAGAATAAATCTGACAATTAATCAAAACATATCACAGGATCTATTGTAGTATCAATTTTTTTATTGGTAATTTTTAAAAAATTAATATAGCCACCTCTCTTGCTTTCGAATTAAAAGATGAAGCTATAATGTGGCCAATCCAATCCCTTTTTAATTTAGAATGTTATTTTTCTGTCAAATAAGTTTCTTGTAAAATGCAATAACCTTCATATTTTTCATGAACTGAATATTGTTTTCCTCTTAATTGTACTATTTATCCCATTAACATTAAAACTAAAACAATTTAATTTATTTTTATCATACATGATCCCAAATCAAAATCTCTTCCAATCCCGTTCTCCCAGACCTGTTCATCAACTCAAACAAACTCCTGTGTGCATCTTTGTCCCTTAAAAATAAAATAGAAAAAGTGTTTAAAAAAAAAGAAAAATCCATAAAAAACAAGAAAATACTTTAAAAATGATTTTAAAAACCCAAAAAAGTGCTTAGATTCCAGCTCCAACTGAGATTCCTTTTGACAGCTTGCAATCTGCTTCGGCACAACTTTTTTCAGTGTAATTTGGATCCATAGCACCTCTCTGTGAACTTCTTGCTGAGGACTTAGACTCAATAATTCTTGCTGCTCTTCTTTAATAGTAGGAAGTGATTCTGCAATCTTCATGCTTCTTCTTCATCCATAAAGAACTTATGTCATTCATTCACCAAAAACATCTTCAACATCGCTGGATATCTAAAAGTAAACTTATAACCTTTCTTCCAAAGAATCGCCTTCACTGGATTGAATTGTTTCCTTCTACCCACCACTGCTTTACTTAAATCCGCATAAAAGAAAATTTTATTTCCATCAATAACCATAGGTCCCACGTTCTGCCTTGCTTTCTGAACCGCCAATCTTAAAATTTTCTCTTTGTCTTGATAACGCAGACATTTAATCAATATAGCTCTAGGTAGTTGATTTGGCAGTGGTTTCCTCTGTAAAGCTCTATGAGCCCTTTCCAATTCCATTCCATTTGGAAAATTTTCTTATCCCAAAATTCTAGGAATCCATTTCTGAAAAAATTCCACAAGATTGCTACTTCCATCAAAATATTCTTTAAATCCAACAATCTTAACATTATTCTGTCTGCATTGATTTTCCACCATATCCATCTTATCCATCATTTCTTTCCTGTTTTTCCTAGAGATTATCCAAATTTTCAACTTTCAATTCTATTATTATGAATATCCATATAATTTTTAACTCTCTGCAGATCCAAATCAACTATTTGAACTATTGCTTTAACATCTTTCAACTCTAAAGCACACCTTTATAACTTGATATTGATTCCTTGTTAGTAAGTAAAGATCTTTCATATTTGGTACTTTTTTTTCTAAAACTGAAGCCCCGGAAGTTCTTCTCCATCTTTTTGATCATCTTCATCTTGATCTGATTCTTCTTGATCTCCCTTCTCTTGATCACCAGCTGTCAAAAGTGCAGGTATTCCTGACAGCTCTGGCATGTCTGGAATATCTGCCTGCAGTTCCTTCACTCCACCAGCACTACTGGGAATGGTGCTATGGAGCGACCATTCCAATGCATAAATTCTTTCTTCAGGCATGCGTGGAAATAAACCTTTGCACATGCGCATAATGTTAGTGTATTCTTGAGCGGAGATCTGGTTCGACCCAGCGCCATCTTTCCCAGTGTCCTTGGGAGGTGGTGCTGGTTTTGGCTAGAATTAAGCCATCATTGCACGTCTATTACGAGGGCTTCACAACTTGAGGCCCCAGCTCCAACTGTAAGGTAGGTTATTCTTCCTAATTTTTGAAATATCTTAGAGTTTTCTTCTCCTTTGCTGTTTTCTTTCCTCTGGCTGCCATGTCCAAAAGCTTCTAAGTAAACTCCTGAAAATTTTAATATATTTTAAATTTAAAATAAGAATGTCCTTTATCACCAGCTTTGTTTATTTTGGCAACAGAGTCTTTAGCACAATTAATAAGACAAGATTTTAAGATTAAGGGTATAAAGGTTAATCAAGAATATGAAATAAATTTATTTGCTGATCTTGGTTTGGTTTATTTAACAGACCCTATAAATTCATTGCGTCAATTACATATAAAATTGGAAGAATCTTGCCCTTCGTTAAGGGTGACTATAATGTTAAAAGGCTAATCAATTTAGATGGCCGGATATTGGAATTAAATATTTAGGTATTAGAGTTGAAAATGATTTAATTATTTAAATAAATTGAATTATTTACCACTACTTAATAAAATTAAAGAAGATTTGAATAAGTGGAATAATTTACCTGTAAATTTAGTAGGTAGAGTTTATTGTATTAAGATTAATATTTTCCCTAGAGTTCAATATTTTTTCTATTCAATTCCTATTTCAATTCCACAAAATTTTTTAAAGTCTTGAATCTGAGTATTAGAAAGATTTTGTTGAAAAGGAAAATGGCGAGGGTTTCTTTGTAAAAATTGACTTGGAAGATTTACAACTTTCCCATTTTAAAAATTATTATAAGGCAGTTCAATTGAGATTTATTAATGCATTGTTGGGTGTAGATAGGATTCCTGCTTTGGCTAATATAAAACTTAGTAAAATAGGAGAAATTAATATACAGGATTATATTTATAAGTGGAATTCAAAATTATTGGTGGAAAGTAGAGATACACCTGTTGTGAAACATTGAATTATGAAATAAAATTGATTATTAAATAGGTGTGGAAAGTTTAATTTCATGAAAAATGCCTTTATGTCAAAATTGACTTATTCTATTTTCTATGGATAATCAATTTCTGAGGAGTTTGATGCAAATAGATGTTGATAGAATAGAAGATTGTTCTGAAACTGTAAGATTTATTACTTTTGAACAAATGAAGAATACATCTAACGTGCCAAATATACTTTTTTTTTCTCTTATTTTCAAGTTAAGGGTTTTTTGACTAATAAGATAGGTCCTAGTTTGACATTACCTACTCAGAGTGAATTGGAATTATTGATTTGTAATACTAATATGAATACATTTATCTCTAATGTATAATTTATTTCAAAAGAAATCCCTTAAAATCGGGGTACATAAATCGAGATTAAGATGAGAAGTGGATTTGAATAGACAAATAGATGAAAAAGATTGGATGAAACTACATAAAGATAATCTGACAGGTTATTAATGTAGTTATATAGGTTGGTTCAATATAATTATATAGGTTGGTTCAATATAATTTTTTGCATCCGTTATACTTAATTTCTCAAAACTAAAAACAATTCAACCCATTACTATCAGATTTATGCTTTAGATGTGGTCAAGAAGTTGGATCATTTCTGCATTCTACATGGGAATGTCCTAAAGTTAAAGACTCTAGTTGGAAGTTGGAATTTTTTTGGAATGAATAATGGGGGTTAAGTTCCTGCAGGATCTGATGCTACATCTTTTGGATAATATTATGACTATAAGAATTATTGAGTCTAAGTCCTCAGCATCATTACATTGTTAAAAACTCTATGTTAAACATTTATTCTTTTGATATTCTCCAGTTTTTATTTCTTCTATTTTTGTTTCTTTTTCTTTTTTTGGGGGTTTGGGGAGGGGGAAAGATTTTGTATATCACATGTATAACTTTTGAAGCTACTTATTGAAAGAAATGTATTTACAGTTGTAGTTTAAAAACTGCTAAATAAAATATTTTAAAAAACCTCATGAAACTGTGTATGTAATAATACGAAGTCAATGGTTTACATTTTCCTACTGAACTTGCCTGTCATGCAAATAGTGAAGCTATCAAATCTATTGGCTTGGTATTCATCAACTAATATTCAAACCATAACATAATTGTAAAGTCAACCTGTTCTGCCATTTATTTTCCTAGTAGCACACACAAAGAAAGAAAATGAATATGTGCACAATTGATGGCACATTGTATTACTGTGTTGATAATTAGCAAGAGGTTGGTACATAAATATAAGTTCAAACTAAACTCACTCTGGAACACCACATTTGGAACCATGTTTTACTTACTGTAACATGTTTGGTTTGACTGTTTGTACTGCTTGCAAAACAAACTTTCTCACTGCACATGTGACAATAAACTTGAACTTGACAGGAAGTGTTGGATAGGTGACTAACAGTTTGGTTAGCTTGGCTGAGGGTGAGAGGTTATTAGTTCTGGTGTATGGACATGTCAACTACACAGTTCCAGATTCGTAGAAGCTGTCAAACAACATGCTCTGTATATTTGACATGACTTATGAAAAAATAATTTTCACATTCAAACCCATCTAGCAGGCCTTGTCTACCATGACCACAGGGGTGATTTAAATGAGATTGTCCTTGGAGGTCACAACTGTGAATTCACTTTTTGTATTTAATTCATTATTGGGCATATCTGCGATCATGGTGGCCTCAGCCTGTGAACTTCTCTGCAAAATAAGTGTAAACTAGAGTGCTAAGGCTTGCTTTAGCTCAAGCAGACAAGTTTGCTCCAAGGGTGCCCAAGGTTTCAATTCAGGTTCATGTTTATGTAGTTTTTCACTGTCCACTCCCTTTAAACCCTTCTCCGTACTCATAAGTACCCTACATTATTCTTTTTGGTCTGACTTCTATGTCACTCCATACCAGTCGCAATATGGCAGACTCTCAACTTCATTTCAAATAGCCTAACAGACCACTCAGTTCAAAGGCAGTTGACGGAGAAAGAATTAAATGACCGTCAGTGGTGTCCTTATTTTAAAAAAAGTGGTATCCTACATGCATAGTGTTGTACAGCATTCAGCCCACCAAAACCACACTAACCAATGGACATCCATCTGCATTAATCTCATCTTCCAGCAGTTTGCCCATAGTCTTCAATGCCTAGGTCATTGAAATTCTTGTCTAGACACTTCTTAAATACAGTTCGCTCTCTGCTTCCACCTCTCTCTTAGGCAGTGCATTCCAGGTTCTCACCACTCTCTGTGCAAGAAAGATCTCCCTCAAAGTTCCTTTAAATTTCTTACTCTTTCCCCTAAATCTATTGTATCTGATTCATTGACCTGTGTTTCATACCCTTTGTGCTGTAATTTGAATTTCCTTCCTTGGTTGGAGCATGTTCAATGGGAAAAGGTTCAAAAAAGATTCATAGGTATTTTACTGGGGGGACTTGTTATGAGCTCAGAGGACCCCAAAAACCTAGCAGCAATAGATATTCTACAAGACAAGTGGTTATTTAAACAAAAGTTGCTTTTAATTATCTTTAAACATGAAAACAGGATCAAACATTATCTTATTACTATTAACTTACTTAACCTAACTTAACCCCCTTCTAATTCTAAGCGCACATGTATGTAATGTGTGTGTAAGTTTAGAAAAGTTCTTTGATTCATAGTCCAATCTAACTTCTCATTCCTCTAAGTTCATTGGTTACAGGCAATTCTTATACTGTGCACAGAATTTAATGTTTATGGAGTTCACCAGGCTTTGGTGCTTGAAAGGTAAATGGTAACTGCTCAGGACAGTTCTTGTCGGTTTTCAGAGAGAGATTTGTTGTTCGCTAGACACAAACTGATCCCTTCTAATCAGCCACAGCAGTGTCTTGCCAAAGAAACTTTCCCATTAAGGGTTTTCCAGATGATAATCTCTTTCATTCAGGTCACCACAGAGTTCCTTTTTCTTTCCCTTATTTCAAATGAAACCTTAGGCAGGCAGTCCTCTCCTCTTGTATGGACCACAAGGGCATTGACCAGGTTGAACTAAGAACTCACAAACTGTCTTCAAAATGGGGTTATTCCACAAGCTTGCCAGTTCGTCCTGTTCCAGTCCTAGCTGCTGCCGCTAAACTGTAAAACTGAATTCTTTCTCTCTCTCCCAAAGAAAAACCCATTTGACTCTCTCTACTTGCAAAACCACATGACCCTCTTAGAACAGCAAGCTACACACAGATGGCCTGCAGCTCTGGACCTAATCGTCCGAGTTCTTTCATCTGTTTCTTTTCAAAACAACAATCCATGAGTGAAGTCTCTATAGGCACTACCCATAGTTTTTGCAAAGGCACTCAGAGCCTACCTGTCTAGCTTGAGCAGAGCTCCAGTATTTTAAATGAGATCTGTTTTGAAGTGTTTGTATGTGACCTACACTAAAAAAAACCTGCCACAATTTATTTCCTTTAAAAAATATCTATATACAATATAAAACACAACATAATCTGTCACAGACTGAAGGGCTTGAGTTATAAAGAGTGGTTGGATAGGCTGGGTTTTTTTCTGGAGCACAGAAGGCTGAAAGATGACATTATAGAGGTACACTAAATCATGAGGCACATAAATAAGGTTTTCCCCAGGACTAGAATGTCTAAAATTGGAGGGCATAGGTTTAAAGTAAGAGGAGGAAAATTTAAATGGGACCTGGATGGTAACTTTTTCACATATACCATGATATGTATTTGGAAAGAGCTGTCAGAAGAAGTGATTCAGGTGGGTATAATTACAACATTTGAAAGGCATTCAAACAGGCATGTGAATAAGAAAGGATTTGAGAGATATGAGCCAATTGGGACTAGCTCAGATGTTGGTCAACAAGGCCAAGGTAGGCTTAAGGAGCCTGTTTCCATGCTGAATAAGTCAATAACTCTATCAGTTCAGCAATCTGTTCTCCAATAGGATTAATTATGAAATTTCCCCTGTGAATGGTGATGATTCTGGCATTCACAAAGCTTTTGTTCTCTCTCAGGATGATATTCCATCAATTACTTTACTTTTGCCTCAATCAGCAGGCCCATAGAGTGGAGTGTAAAGCCCAAATCCCCAGGTCATGTGCTCTATTTGGCCATCCTTCTTGGCTAGCTATTGCATGTCAATGGTCTTCTGCCAGATGCACCAAAGCCCATGGATGACCAATGCTCAGGTCTATTAGTTAATGTGATTATTTTGTCTTTACAGTTGTTTGTTTCCTTTTGATATTATTTTTCCACATAAGTCTGGTCAAAGTTATCAGATTGGGTGGTATGGATAGTGTCGTGATTAGCGCAATGCTATTACAGTGCCAGTGATCTGGGTTCGAATCCGGCGCTGTCTCTAAGGAGTTTGTATGTATTTCCCATGTCTGGATGGTCCAGCTTCCTCCCACAATCCAGAACATACAGGGTTAGTAAGTTAATTGGTCACATAGGGTATTTGGGCAACATGGGCTCTTACACCAGAAGGGCTTTTAACTGTGCTGTATCTCTAAATTTAAAAAAAAGTTGTTAAACTTCTTTCAGTTAATGTTCTGAGAGCTAAACCACCAGCATTCTAAACTGGATGGGGGGGGGGGGGGGGGTTGTATAATGGAAATGTGCATAATGTTTTTTTTACACAGAATGGTTGGAGTCTGGAATAGGCTGTCAGGAGTAGTGGTGGAAGCAGATACAACAGTAGCATTTAAAAAAACCTTGTAGAGACATGAATATGAAGGGAATTAAGGGAATGCAAGCACCAGAGTTTTAGTCTAATTTGGACATCATGTTCAGCACAGACACTTGGGCTGAAGGGCCCTTTCCTGTGGTTTAATGTTCTATATTGTGCTTAGTTCTCTCATGTATTACCAGAAAGCTTCGTGTTTATTTATCCACATTGAGAAATTGTAGCTACATTCTCTGAAATCTGCTCATCTAATATCATTTCAGACAGTCACAAAGAAGGCTGGCTTTTACTAGTGTTAGCCAGTTGCAATTTCAGATAAACTGCTGAGACATTTAGTCAACACTCTACATGGAAAGCTTTACCTGAACTCAGGAATCAGGCAGAAGCATGAATTTGTAGCTGCACACAAGAATGTGGTGAGTGTGCATGCATATTGACCTCAAAGCCCAGGCCAGTTATCAATGCTTTATCAAATTTAACCCCTATAATGCTTGACAGATTGGATTAAGATCTTTGACAAGGTAATAGAACGAAGCTGATCAAGATTATGCAGATTGTTTTATATTCTGAAATTTACAAACAGGTTTGAAAAGGTCCTTGTGTTGATCTGAAACTAAGGAACAGAATCACCAGAAAGTACAGTGATGTTCCCCCTGGATTAGTATTAGGACCACTGCTCCTTTTTTAAACATTAATGGACTTAGGTATAGGATATAATTTCAATTTGCAGATGACATGAAATCCAGAAATATAATAAACATAAGGATATTTAGAAATCTTAAAAAGGACTTGCTGGGCTGCTAAAATCGAGAGACACAAGGCAGAGAGCAGGAGGTTCTGGGCTAGGCCATAGACTTCTGATTTCCTTGGGGGAGGGGAAGGGATGTGTGTATGTGTGTGTGTGTTGGGAGGGATGTGTGTGTGTAAGCGTGCGCAAGGTCTACTCTCATCTTTCTTGAAGATCCTTGTAATTGGACCAAAACCTTGCTCTGGTCCAATGGCAAGCAAGTGTACAACACTCATGAATATTAATACAATTCATACACAGGCAACTTCTGCTTGTCTGATATGAAGTGGAAGAAAGCCATTCTTGATTCCATGAACCGGAGCGCCTCATCTTCACGATGGATGTCCAATCCCTTTATACCTCTATCTCCCATACAGAAGGTCTGAAAGCACTTCGCTTCTTCTTGGCCCAAAGACCCAACCAGTCATCCTCTACCACCACCCTCCTCTGCTTGGCAGAACTTGTCCTCACTCTAAATAACTTCTCCTTTAACTCATCCCACTTCCTCCAAATCAAAGGAGTAGTCATGGGTACCCACATGAGTCCCAGCTACACCTGGCTGTTTGTGTGTTTTGTTGAGCAATCCAAGTCTACACAAGCAAGACCCCTCAACTCTTCCTCTGGTATATCAATGACTACATCTGGGCTGCCTCATGCACTCACGATGAGCTTGTCAGCTTCATCCACTTCATGCACAACCCACCCTGATCTCAAACTCACCTGGTCCATCTCTGATAACACTCTCCCCTTCCTGGATTTCTGGAGACAAGCTGCCCACTGACATATACTACAAACCCTCCAATTCCTACAACTACCTGGACTACATTTCCTCACACCCTGTCCCTTGCAAGGATTCCATCCCCTTCTTTCAATTTCTCCGTCTCTGCTGCATCTATTCCCAAGATGAGGTCTTCCAGTCCAGATCGTACAAAATGTCTGTTTTCTTCCACAAACTTGGTTGATCCTCCACCACCATCAACTCAGCCCTCACCCGCATCTATTCCATCTCCCGCTCATCTGCCCTGGATCCTCTTCCCCCAAACACAAAACATAGAATCCCCCTCACTCTCATCTACCACCCTACCAGACTCCACACATCCAATACATTATTTGCCAGAATCTATGATATTTACTACAGGATCTGTTAGGTCTGCTTTGTTCATGAATGAGTGAGACAAACACCAGACTGAGTCGAAATCAGGGTTCTTTGTTCTTTATTACCGGATTGTAACACTTGCGACTAACAAAGTTAGTCGGAGAATGCATTCTGCCGTTATCAGCAAAATGGTGATTTTTTATACCCTTGGATATGTGCTTAGAACATCATCATATCATTACTTGTCCAATGACTAAAACTGTTGCTATCCTTTCCCTGCTAGCTTCCTGCCTCTCAATCCATCAATGTCTCTCTTATCTTGTAAGTACAAGGATGCATTCACATCTTGTTACTGCCCCGTACATTCCCATCTCATGATGTTTTACCTAACAGTAGTACAAGGACACCTCCTCTTCTTGTTACTGCCCTGTACAGGGTAACTCCCTACACATTCCCATCTCATGATGTTTTACCTTACAGATCCCACTACCAGACACATTTTTCCTTCTCCTCCATTCTTAGCCTTCTACAGGGACTACTCCCTCTGCGATTCCATCATGCACTCATCCCTCCCCACCCTGACACCTTGCCCTGTGCCTGCAGGAGGTGCAACACTGCACCCACTCCTCACTTACCATGGTCCAGGGCCCCAAACAGGCTTTCAAGTGAAGCAACACTTCACTTGTACACCCAGAGGACTTATTTACTGCATCCAGAGAACCTTTTGTGACATTCTCTACATCATAGAGGCCATCCGCAGACTGGGAGATCACTTCGCTCAGCACTTCAACTCCATTTGTAAACACAGAGACCTCCCAATTCCGAGTCACGCTCCCACGCTCACATGTCTGACCATGGCCTTGTGTACTATCCCACCCTGACCACCCACAGATTGGAGGAACAACACATTTTCCATCTGGACACCCTCCAGCCAGATGGCATTAACATTGACTTTACTGTCTTCCATTAAACCTGCTTGCCTTTTCTTTCCCCTCCCCACCTTTCCTACCTTTCCATTTCTCCTACCCACCCAGTATCCCTCCTCCCCTCATTGCTGCTGTCCCCTCTCTTTTTCCACCTATCATCTCCTGCCTTTGTCACCCCCCCCCCCCTTTTGTTCGGACACTTGCTGGCATTTTCACATACTTTGATGAAAGGCTCAAGCCCAAAATGTCGGTGATGTATCTTTACCTTTGTTACATAAAGGACACTGTTTGACCTGCTGAGCTTCTCCAGCATTTGTTTTTACTTCATCCACAGTGTCTACAGAATTTTGTGATTTAATTCTTGTTGTCAAGGTCATTAAAAAGAAGAAAGATGATCATATTAACAAAAGGTGACAGAATGCTTCATTTTTACAGTTAAATTTAAAAATGGCGGAGCTGCTGGAACTGCAGTAATACTGGCCTGAGCCAGACAGAAGTGTGTAATTGAGACATAGGTTCCAGCTCTCCTCTCTGTCTGGTTGTTATGTCAACAGTGTTGAGCTGGCTTAAACCTCCTATAAAATGGGGCTGGTTGTTTTTTTTAAAAAATCAGACAATCCATAGAGGTCTGTGCCCAAGATGGCTTAGGCCATGTATGGCAGCCCAAACCATGAGGGCTTCAGGCTCCAGGGAGCAGCATAATTAGCACAAGACACCAAAGCAGAATACCTCCTCACTGAGAAGGAGAAGATCCTACAGGGTAGGAGATCAGCTAGGAACTTGATAGCTGAAGGCTTCAGACCAGGTTGCTGGAGACTGGCTCATGGAACCATGTAGTGGGACCAGGATTCATAAAGGTAAGCAGGTGTTGACACCTTCCTAATCGTATCAAAGGTTCGGAACCATGAGCCGAGGATACCTGGAGCTTGTGTTCACCCCTGGAACAGAAAGGAGGCCATGAGATTACAGAGGTTATGGGATGGCAGAAGGTGGAGGCATTTGAGGAGGTGGCAGAATCCATGGATACTCAATGCCTCTGAAGGAATTTTCTTTTGCTACTCTTTCTTTTCTTGATAGATGCGCTGGACTAGTAGAACCTCTTTTTATGGCTTTATGGGGAAAACCAAAGTAAATAAAGTTTATGTATTAATGTTCACGATAATAAAGGAACTTTAAACCTTGAACCTTCAATAATTCTTGCTGTGACAAACAAATTATTTAATGATAAATTTGATCACGTAGCAAAAATTATTTTGGTGTTGGCTCTGGACAATTGAGTGGAAGTTCACTAGAAGAATGAATACTTATTGTGATTAAACCCCATAAAAGCCTATGATAATTAGTGCCTTTTTTCTTAGAAATGAATAAACTCACTGAGAAACAAATATCAGTAAAATTTATTTTAATGTGGAAACATGCAAATGTTAGAGAACCATATAGGATATATAATCTGAAGCCAAAGATAGGTTTGAACAATTATAATCTTGTTCATTCACTTAAAAGAAAATACTAGATGAGTAATTACCATGTATATTTTATGTCATTGCCGGTGGTGTACATATAGTTCAGAAAATACATTGTGGAATATGAAATATTTTGAGGGTGTATTCCCATCGACCTGCTCCACCGGCCCAAGCCCAGCAACATCAGCCAGAAGTGGACCATGCCCGATGCCCTAGATCCCATCCGAAAATGCAAGGATATCTAACTACTGACTGCTCACCATTAGAGCCTATATGCAATATATCACTGGCATCAAAGAAATCAGAGTGACTGAAATTTTCTTGGTTTGAGATCCATAAGAACTGAGATCAAAACTCTTTCCACAATTTGGTTAGGATAATTGATTCCCCCACTGCATCTGATTATATTTGCTTGATGAAGATATTGTGTTATTTTTATTGTTTCAACAAAACTCGAGCGAGAGTTCAGGACATAAGATGAGAATATTCACAGGTACCTTCTATTTGAGTCAAGTTGAAGATCTGATAATTGCAAAATGATTTTCTTTTGAAAATGGGGGAAGCCACTTGAACCACACAGATGGGATCCTTTTTTGAATTCAATTGAAATGTCAAGCCATTGAATTTTGGTAAGTTTTGAATTAATTTTAAAAATCTTTCAATGAAAATTTATTTGTACGTACCATCTCCTATCAAACTGCAAGTAATGTCAAAGAAGACAGATTTCCACCCTGCAAAAATAATTACTCACACATGTATGGATTTGTTCATTGTTAATATCCAGATCTGATTTATATTATATTTCTCAATTTGTGTTTTGCAACATTATATACATGAGTTGTGTGTACATCTACATCCCTACACCAACATATGGACAGGTTGTCTCAAGAAAGGAGTCATAGAAAGTTCTAAAATTCTACTGAAGTTACTTTTGAACTATATGCACAATACATTCTTCATGCAACTCCATCAAGGCACCTGATTAAATATAAATATTTTAGTGGTGTTTTTGAGTTTGTCTCAATTTATCTTAAAGTGAGGGGGAAAAAATGAGAAGAGCTTCCAAATTATTTTCTTAGGAAATACAAAAACTTTGATTTGCATGTTTGCAGCCAAGATTAATAACTAATTGAAAAGATTACAATGGGCTTATAAGTCATCAGCACTGATGAAAAGTTTTACTTATTTCTTGTTTGAACTGAACATATGTTACCAAATACACTGGCTCTTGAAATCAGTAGGCAGGAGGAAAGGCCATATCCAGATTCACTCTATTGCCTGGGTTCAATAAATGTCAGAAGATTTTGTGGGTTAGTGGACATTAGTATTCTCAGGGGGAACTGCAACAGGTCTAATTTCCTTCTACTTTACGTAATTGAGGATGATTAAGTGGATTTCTTGACAGATTCTCCAATAATTTATTGTGTTCAGGCAATCCAAATGTTCCAGAAAATCTCTCCTGCTTTCTCTAATTAAGGGATGATTATATGTTAATTGTGTTCCTATCAAATAGTACTATAGTTCATAATGCTGTTCTTGTATGCAATACACTAACGTGCTGGAGAACCTCAGCAGATCACGCAGCATCCATAGGAAGTAAAGGGTAACTGAAGTTTCGGGCCTGGGCCTTTCGTCGAGTTTCTCCAGCATGTCTTTTGTATTGCACTCAAATCCAGCACATGCAGAGTTCCTTGTTTAATGCTGTTCTTGCATATTTGCTTTTTTAAATATATAGCTTAGAGAGTAAAAGGGATTAGTTTTTAATAGGAGGTCTCTCAGCTAAACATAACTTGTTCCAAGGACATCAAGCTCAGCTTGTAACTTCTACAGGTTGTCAAAATTGCAGTCAAAGCGTGTCATCTGACAGATCTCGTATTTCCATTGACGATCCCTGAAAACAAACAAATGATTTGTAAATAGAGTTGGGATGCTGCTCTAACCAAGGATCAAACAGAATAAGCAATGCATTTGAAGGCAATTAATTAGAAAATAATGAATGCAGTTTAGCATTTACTCTCCTAAAACTGTTAATGCAAAACTGAAATCAAGCAAAGTGTAGATTTGGACATTATTACAAATAAATAAAGGTCAAGGTATTATAAGAAGTTCTTGATATCAACCTTTGGACAGCAGAAAAGGTGGTTCTCACTCCCCTAATGAAATAACCATACTGTGGCATCACAAAATGTCCTTCTTCCTCATAATATGCAGGTATGTCCATTGTGAGCCTTTTAAAAAAAATCACACAAGAGGCTAATTTAGTCCATTGTAAAAATTACAATCCAGTGAATGCTACCCTGAATAATCATTGATTAATAGAAAAAGATGCAGATTATAGCAAGGCCTGATCTAAATTGGCAAGAACATTAAGGCAAATCTAATATAATTGAAGATGGGTCTGTCCCTTTTGCAGTTTAACAACTAAATTGAGTTTAGACCAGGTTCCTAATTTTAACCTTGCCACGAATAAATAAACACAAATATTCCCAATACTGCACCAATTTAATTAAAATATTTTGTGACATTCAAGTGGGCCTGCTGTTTAAGGCCCTTCTCTGATTTCTGCTTGATTCAGAAAGCCCTGTTCATTAGCCCTCTGCTCAATTACTCTACATTAAAATCAAAGGACCCATTAGTTAGTTCCAAACTTTCAAACTTAAAAGCTGCTTTTAAACAATCATATCTGATAACCACAGTGACCTCTGTCTTTCCCTTATCCCCAGATTGTCCCTCACTTTGCTTACAATTTGGAAGGACTGGTTATTATTTCAAAAGACAATTGTTAAAAAAACAACTATTAAAACAAAGATCTGCTTGTCTGACCTTGCAAACAAACACAGACTGCACAATTTACTGATAAAGACTTGATACTGCACAAATATGCAGCTTTAGAGGCTGATAAAACAGGTTAGGAATGTACATTGTTCTGGTCACTTTAACCTTTCTAATGATAGTAAAGGTTTTTTTTAGCTTTTAGAGCTTGGAAGTAATTATGAATCCAGATATGTTCTAAATGACATTGGACACATTTTGGACCCATCGTTTCAGAGAGAGAGGCCTTTATTCTCAACATTCAAATTTTAATCAGGCCAGTTAAATAATTGTTCTCATCCTGTGTTACTCCAGCTGACTGTTGAAATTCTAAAAACAGTCAATCAATAAGGTGAAATACCAGAAAGATATTGAACATGAAAATAAGACTTTCTTGGTGGTTACTTGGGGAGGAAACCAAATATTCTAAATTTGTAAATTAGATGATATTTGCCATGCTAAGTTGAGAAGCAAGGGTTATAGCTCTTTGTCTTACTGGACAAAAAAGAAAGAAAATTTGTATGGGCAGTGTTTTCCTCTTCCATTCAGATCACATCTGCTCTGATAATGAGAACTTCCAAATAAGTGCCTCTGAGATATCTTTCTTCTCTCTGAACTACAGCTTCCCTTACCCTGGTTGACAGAAAGCAAGGCTGCATTTCATCTATTTCTTGTAGCTCTGCTCTCATCCCTCTCTTCACTTACACTGTAGCAAAAGCATCATTTGAGTAGCAATTTACCAGACTAAATATAAATGTTTGTATATTTGAAAAAAAATTGAATAAAGACT